>NW_018241859.1:0-1026 GCF_001263595.1 Phalaenopsis equestris
TCTAATAATCTTTCTTCTTGTATATTATCCTCCAACTATCTCTTTTCTGCAGTAGAACTGTTAACAATGTTCTCCATCTCAGCAACAATTGTAGTGGTATTCAAATCATATTTATGGTGAGTAGAATTAACATTTGTTTCTAAAGCTTTCTCACCTAAAACCCTTTCCCTTTGTTCAGCTGCCTCCAACTGACTAGTTGCAACAGCCTTCCTCTTACTACTTTCAAAATTCTTCTTTTTTGAAGGTGGATGAAGTCTATAACACTTCTTCAAATTATGTCCAAACATTCTACAATGAGGACAATAAATAGGTCTTTTTTTCCACAACAATTCTCTGTCAGAAACCTTCCTCTTCAGATCCAATCCAGACCCTCTCAACATCTGAAAGTGTTATATCTCTTTCTACTAGAACTCTAGCCCCTGCAGGTCTAGCCATATTATAAGTTGGAGCATATACTTTCAAAGGATACCACGAGCTCTGTTGATGTTAAAAAGAACATTTTGATAATAGTACTGAATTAGAAGATTAGGTAATTTAAACCATATAGGGATTATTGGGGACTCTTTATTAGGATCAAACCCAGGAGTCCACTTCACCAATTTCATAGGGGTTCCATTATTCAGCAAAGATTGTTTAGCAAACACTCTTGCATAATCCTCATCAGTGAATAGTTTAATTAACAAATGCCTGCCATCCAGTAAGCCCAATTTCCAGGAACCATTGAGCTTTAGCTCTTCAAAATATTTCCTTACATAGTCCATCTTAGGATGTTCAAACTGAAATTTTCCTATTATAATGTATTTAATAGAGTCATTAAGGGATTTAATTTCCTTTATAGAAAACAAGATGGCTGGCTCTCCATCCTTCAGCCCTAAATGATTAATATAAGGACAAACCCCCTTTCCTGCAGTAGCATCATGAAGGGCATGTGGAAACAACAAGTGCTCAAAGGACTTAGGTAAATCAATCTCACTGCCAACTACATCAGCAAATGTAGCCTTAGTCCATTGGGCATTGGTTTCAACA
>NW_018241860.1:0-5766 GCF_001263595.1 Phalaenopsis equestris
ACCTGTAAGCCCCTCTCCCTCTTCCTTTTTATTTTGTTTAGACTTTTTTTTAAGTTAAGTCAAGTGGAGTTAAATTCAAGTAATCAAACCCTTAAACTGGGCTTGGGTTTGGGTCAGACATAAATAGACCTGAATCCAGCCTAGCCTAATCCGAACCTAACCTGAGCTGACTTGAACCTAACACAACCTAACTTGAACCTAACATGATCAAATCTGAACCTAACCGAACATGATCCAAATCGAACCCAGGTCAAAACTACCTTAGGTCATCCCAAGTTCAACCCAAGTCCAACCTAGTTCCAACAGAAATCCAGCCCAAGTCAAGTCAATTCCAATCCAGGTCAGCCCAAGTCAACCATTATCCAATCCAACTCCAACCCAAGTTCAACTTAGGTTAACCCAAGTCCAACCTATGTCAACCCAGGTCCAATCTACGTCAACCAGGGTTCAACTTAGGTTTAACCCAGTTCCAAATTAGGTCAACCCAGGTCCAACCAAGGCCTAACCTTGGTCCAACCCAGGTTAACCCAAGCCTAACCTATGTCTAGTTTGGACAAAACCCAAATGTAATAAAATCAAACCGATCTGAATCTAGCTTGATTTTAAGCTAAATAAAGCTAAACCCTTGCTAACCTTCTCTCACCCCTAGCCCAAGTCTAAGCGAAACTAAACTCTTAATTTTATGTTATTTGTAGTATTTCATCATGTTTCATGTCACACACCTTGTTCAGCTTATTTTATGTGTTAAAAATAAGCAAAGAAAGAAAAATGGATAAAAAAGGATGAGGTGAATGTCATATGCTTGTTCTCCCCACAAACATGTCATAAAACACCTAAAACTTGAGGACAAAACCAAATAGGGAACACCAATCAAGAAAAATAATTGTAAAACTATAGAAGAGCTTTGATTTTCATATCAACTGACAAACCTAAGAGCTAAAGCAAATCACAAATTAAATATGAAACTCAAAATAACATTTAAAGCACACAAGATAAACAACAAGAACTAAATCTAGGCTAATATGACATAAAATTTAGGTTATATAACTAAGTCAAAATTACTGATGATCACATAAACATTCCCTAGATTAATCCAAGTATAGAAACATAGGTTAGTCTAATAGGTACGCTAGTCACCTCTACTTGGCACCATCGACAAAGTTTGCTTGTTATGAAGTATTCCAAACATAGTATAAATTCATATCCCAAATACGATTTAACATTCAACACTATCTTAAAATATCATCGATAACTTACAACCTCAGTAGTAATTGACCACCATCAACCACCGACTATCGTTGATCACTGTCGACCGCCCCTTCTCGACGCCATTGGTGAACTCTGGTAGATAATGACTTATCCCAACTATGGTGTAACTACATATCCTGAATAAAATGTAATAATTTATTATGAATATGGTGTGACAATGTATCACAAATATAGTGTAACAAAAAAATACATTAAAAACCAAACAATAAATTCTAATTGTTGTAGCCACTGACCATAATCAACCACTGCCCACCAGGCCACCATCGACCTTTTACTTTTGTAGTGTAAAAAATTATGACCTATATTACTACTGCAGCTTTCTACTTCGACCTTTGTGACCAACTGATGCTCTTGTAACTACCTATTACAGTCTGTGTTACTGATGCAGCTTCCCACCACGGCCTTTATGGTTTATTAATGCCCTTGCATCTACCAACTATGATTTATGTAGTCAGTTAGTACTAAAACTTCAAAATATGGCCTTTGTGGCCAGCTATTCTTATTGAAATCATTGACTACAGCCTTAATAGCTGAATGAAATTATTACAGCTTCCAACTATGATCATTTTGGATAAATGTTGCTTTTAAAACCACCATCTACAGTCTCTATAGCCAGTTGCCACTACTACAACCACTGACTATAGCCTTTATGGAAAATTGTTTCATTTATAACAACTAACCGCCTTTGTGGTTAATTATTATTACTTCAGCCAATAAGCACATTGGATGTAGCCTAAATATGATTATTAAAGTTAAACTAATTTCTATGTATCAATGTTGTAATTTCATCTTCTCTAATTCAAGCGAAGAGTACACCCATGTACTTACAATCATATAGTGGATTACTTTTATTGGGTCAAACCTCGTAGTCACTTCTTTTATCAAGGAATTTTCAAATAAAAATCCTTGTGTCTCCTCATAGTATTTTTTATTATCTATGTGTATGTTAGATCTTCGTGTAGTGCTAAGATATTAAATCTCTATCACCATAAATCTTTTGACAAATAATAGTTTGGCATCATCTGTGAGAAATTAAGTCTTATTTATAAAAGTAAAAACTTCTTTAATGGTTCATACATGAACTTCTCTCTCAGAAACTTTTTGATTCTAGGGCACAATCTTAATGTCCGAGAAACCAAGCATCTACTTCATTTCACAATGATATACATCACCCAACTGGTGAAAGAACCTTCTTTTCACCACTTGAATATCATGTATGAACAATGAATGAGTCTCTACATGTGATTCTCTAACTTTTAAGAAGTGCTCAACAATCGAGGGTTTTTCATAATAGAGGGGCACAACGATCTCAAAATCCATTGATTAGAGATACATGGTTCCCTTTCTACATACTGAAGTTACTTCCTAAGGAGTTGAACTTTTGGACATTGTTAACTCTACACATCCATCTCATATAGTCATGCATAGTAACAAACCTTTAATATGTATGGAGAGTTTTGCTTGACCTCACATACTCTATGATTAGTTACGATGCCTAATGCAAGAAGAGTTCTCCTAAGAGATGAAATTTGTTTCTCTATTCAGAGAAAGTTCTCAAGAGTCTCTTTATTAACCAAGGTCATCTTTCAATACCCTATTCCAATAGGTTCGAACTTATAAGCATTGATTATTATGATAGGATTCCTTAATCATATGAATGTGGTCAACTAACATTATTACATCTTCTTGCTACGTTCTCTGTGGCCAATTGATGATATTACAATCACTAAATATGGCTTATTTGGATAAATGACACTATTTTAGTTTCTAAATATGGCCCACATGCCCAATTAATACTACTATAACTACCAACTGTGGCCTTTGTAACAAATTACAACCTATGTGGCTAATTGCTACTACAACTTCCAACTATGATTTATATGACTAACTACTACTGCAACTATCAACTACATCCTATGTGACTAATTATAGCTTATATGGATAATTGTTATTATAGCTGAAAGCTATGGCCTATGTGGCAAACTGATGTTGTAGAAACCAAAAACGACTTATGTGACTAACTATGGTCTATATGGTTAACTACTACTATAGATTCAACTATAGCAATTATGACCAACTGATGCTACTGCATCTACCAACTACAGCGCATGTGACTAACAACTGCGTATACGCCTAACTGCTACCGTAGGTTCCAATTACTATCTCTATGGTCAACTGATGATGCCGCAGCTACCAACTACAACTTATGTGACCAACTACGACCGATATGGTTAACTACTCATGTAGCTTCCAAATGTGATCTATATGACCAATCGAGGCTCTTGCAGCTACTTATTATGGTCTTTTTGGCTAATTTTTATTGCAACTACCAATTATAAACCATTGTGAACAACTATGGCCTATGTCGTTAGTTACTACTAAACCTTCTCACCACGGCCTCTATGGCCAACGGATGCTCTTGCTGCTACCAATTCCGGTCTACATGATCAGTTACTAACACAACTTCTCACTGCATCCTATGTGATCAATTGATACTCTTGCAACTACCAACTATTGCCTGCGTGACCGATATCAACTTCCAACTAGAGTCTAAGACCAACAAACACTATTGAAGTCACTAACTGCGGCATATGTGGTCGATTGACTGCATTAAAGATTCTAAATATAGCTTTTATGGTCAATTGTCGCTATTATAGCAACCGACTATGATCTTTATGTTTAATAACCACTACTACAGGTTTTGTGGATAATTACTACTTTTAAAGCAATCAACTACATCCTTTGTGGCTAACTATTGCTAACTACAACCAAGAACCATGTTTGCTATGGCACAATTTTGACTATTATCGCTAAACTACAATTGTACAGGGCACTATTTCATCTTCTCCAATACGGTTGAAGAGTGAACTCATGTACTTATAATCATCTAGTGGATAACTTTAACTGCGATATACCACACCATTCTTGGTCTTTCCAAATTTTATTCCAAGTAAGAAATTTTGGTCTCATATTATTATTTTTTATTGTCTGTCTGTTAGATCTTCATGCAGTGTTAAGACAATAAATATCACTCTACTATTGTTAATCTTCCAACACTACATATATTATTAAATTATCAATAATAATAAATGTAGTTTCTAGAATTAAAAAGGAAATAAGTAAATCATTCAATATGCATTATTCTATTTTACGCAAAAAGTAAAAATAAATAAAAAAGAGCAAAAAATTATAACGAATACTTAAATATGGCCATCTAAAACCATGTAAACGATCTTTAAATAATTTAAATTAATTTTTAAGAAAATAATAATATATTTTTTTTACTTTAATTTTAATTGTCTGATTCTGCTTCATAGAACAAAAATAATACAAAAATCATACCAGTTTTACACCGAGGGCCGCTCTGACAGCATGATGTTCAAGCCAACGCATCGCGAGAACCGAAGTATAACCCTGCAATGGAAATCATTTTAGAACTCCATTTTTTTTTATTTCAAATATTACATCAGAACTCCTAACGTAGAGCTATGTTCGGATTGAAATATTCGTCTGTGTTACGAAAATATTCCATCTGCATTATTTGTAAAAATTATACGTTATTCGAGTATTATATGATGTTATTCGATTATTTTGCGGTGTTATTGGAATATTCTCCTGCGTTTCTTGATTTGAGGCTATGTTATTCGGCATATTTCCCGTATTATTTCAATTTTCACTATGTTATTGGAATAACACAGCCCAAAATCAAGTAATGCGGGGGATTATTCTAATAACACTTCAGCCTCAAATCAAGCAACGCGATGAAATATTTCAATATCACCGCAAAATAATCACACTATATAATACTCAAATAACACATCATTTAATAAATAACGCAGATGTAATATTCCATTAACACGATCTGATATTCCAATCCGAATGTAGCTCTATGTTAGGAATCCTGATATAACATTTTTCCTCCTCTCAATAAATTTGTTGCAGTAGGAATTCAATTCTGATTATACTTAGTTCTGACACTAAGTGTAATTTGTTGCAGTAGGAATTCATTTGTCCCGGTTCATTGGTGCGGTCGCGTGCTCTTCAGATCAATTAAAGCACACCTAGGTTTCGACCCAAATGGAGAAAACAATATTTGGGGCCCACCGGACCAATATATATATATATATATATATGCATTTTTATAGGGATTTTCAGTTTAGCAATTATTATTAAAAAAATTTCACACAATACTTATTTTTTACAAGATAGAAATATTTGATTATCCCAAACGAGATATCTGGAGCACGTATAATGAGGCAGAGAGAGAATATGGAGTTCATAGTCAAATTTGAGATTCACTCCCCTTTTTTATGAACTTATAGTTGAACTCAACGTCTTGACATAACAAGCCCAGTGATGTTGAAATTATGATCAAGTCCCAAGTCCACAATATAAGCATTTGAAGCATAATTAAAAAATTTTTATATTTTAAATAAAGTACCAAAGAATTTTAAGATGAAATGGGGGGTTACTATTGATGAGCACTTGAATGACTTC
>NW_018241860.1:14940-15212 GCF_001263595.1 Phalaenopsis equestris
CCTAAAAATCAAGTTTTTATTTTAAATATATTTTTATTTTTATTAAATCCCCCTGATATCAGAGAACTCAAAAAACTAAGTTTCATAATTTTTGGACTTATATTTTAATTTTTAAAAATCATTTAAGTTTCAAATTTAATGGTCACTTTTAAAAATCAATTAAAAATATTAAATGATCTTCAAATCCTTTGAAATTTTTATGGTGAGTTCTCTGACTCATGAAACATATTGCAAGACAAAAATTAAGTGATTTTAGTCTCTGTGTGCTTCAA
>NW_018241861.1:0-761 GCF_001263595.1 Phalaenopsis equestris
CTTAGGAGAAAATCTCCACCTTATGAATATCCAGCCCCTTAGGAGAAGAATATCATGGAGTTTCTTATGTACAAATGTGGGTTGAAGCAATTTTCTTATTCGCGCCAGCTCCTCGGCTAAACTGTTGTCCCGTGAGCGAAACCCTTCGCGAAATATCTCCGCGAAACCACTGTTCGCGAATAATCACGTTTTTGCTCGCTCGCTAGCACCCTATCAAACTCCACCTGTTGCAACTCCTCCTGCGACGAACTTGCAAACTCCGTTGGTCGAACATCACCAAACTCCTCTGTTTGCAAATGCTCATGTTCGCGGTAACTGCACACGAACTCCTGTTCGCGAACTCCACCTCGCCTAATGTCGCGAAGGTTCATGAACTGTCGCGCCTCGAAGTCGCTACGCCGCCTCTACCGCAAACTCCTCGAAGCATAACTCGCCAAATTGCCGTAACTCTTTATCTGAATTGTTTTGCATCTGTTCGTTCCCGCGAGCCCGTCTGCCTTGTGAACAATCAACAAATTTTATATTTTTCTGCGTTGTAGCCAAGATTTTATTTCTCCAGCCAAGGAAATTCAGAAAATACTTCCAAATTTTCTTCTCCGCAAGATTTCTTATTGAGCCAGAAATTGTACTTTGATTCTGCTACAAATCCTTTTAAATAATCTTTTAATTAAGATTCCTTAATTAAGTTTACCTTAATTAAGTTTTCAAGAAAAAGAATTTTCCTTTAATTAAGTTTTCCAGAGAAGCAACAAAATCTTTCC
>NW_018241862.1:0-15253 GCF_001263595.1 Phalaenopsis equestris
CAAAACAACTTATAAGAGAAATCTGAAATGAAAGACTTGGAACGTGAGCAAGAAGAGGAATTAAAGCAATTTGATGATTTTTATGAGGAAGAGTCAAATTATGTTCAAGAAAGTTTCAATGTTTTCGACACGATAGTAAAGAAAAATCTTTTTGTCCATCAATTGAAAACCTCATAAACTGGAATTGAAATTACTTTTTAAATATTTAAAATATGTCTTTTTAAGTGGTTCCTCAAGATTACCGGTTATAATTTCCTCAAATTTAACTTTAGAATAAGAAGAAAGTTTCATTTAAACTTTAAGGAATTATAAGAAAGCCTTTGGATAGAGACTTGCTAATATTAAAGAAATCATCCTTTCAATTTGTGTGCATAGAATTCATTTGGAAGAAAACTTCAAACCGATAGTTGATCCTCATAGGAGATTCAATTCTATTATGAAAGAAATTGTTAACAAAAAAATTTAAAGTGGTTAGATGCTGGACTTATCTACTCTATTTTAGATAGTGCATGAGTTAGTTTAATTTATTGTGTTCCTAAGAAAGGAGGAGTGACTGTGATTATTAATGAACATAATGAGTTAATTCCAACAAGACAAGTCATAAGATAGAAAAAATGCATTGATTATAGAGAATTAAATCTCGCCACTAAGAAAGATCATTTTCTACTACCCTTTCTAGATTAAATGTTGGATAAACTAGCTAGACACAACTTCATTTATTTTCTGGATGGATATACTGGTTATTACCAAATACAAATAGCTCTTGAGGATAAAGAGAGAATAACTTTTAAAATAATTTTTACTAATCCTTATGGTACATTTGCTTTTATAAGAATACTCTTCAGTTTATGTAATGCCCCTGCTACATTTCAAAGATGTATGATGGCTATTTTTTGTGATTTAATTGAAAAAGGAATTGAATTTTTTATGGATGATTTTTCAGTGTTTGGAACTTCATTTGAATCATGTTTAGAACATTTATCAAAAGTTCTTAAGTGCTATCAAGAAACAAATTTAGTCCTTAATTAGGAAAATGCCAATTTATGGTAGTAGGAGAAATCATTTTAGGACATCATATATCATAAAAGGTTATGAAGGTAGATCCTACAAAAATTCAAGTAATCACTAATTGACCTCACCCAACAAATGTGAGGAAAATTTAGAGTTTTTAAGGACACACTGGATTCTACTGGTGATATATTAAAAACTTTTCAAAAATAGCTAAGCCTCTATGCCATTTACTCGAAAAAAATGTAATTTTTAATTTTCATGGGGAGTGCTTAAAAGCTTTTGAGTTATTAAAATAAAAATTAATCACTGCACCGATTACTGTTTCACTAGATTGCAAAGACTTTTGAATTAATGTGTAATGCAAGTGATTATTCTGTTGGAGTTATTTTAGGGCAAACACTTGATAATATTTTTAATGTAATTACTATGCTAACACAACTCTTAAAGAAGTTCAAATTAATTATACCACAACTGAGAAAGAGTTATTAACAATTGTATATTCTTTTGATAAATTTAGATCATATTTATTTGGAGCAAAATTTATTGTGCATACCAGTCATTTTGCTATTAAATATTTAATGAAAAAGAAGGATACAAAACCAAGAATGATAAGATGGATTCTTCTTATGTAATAATTTCACTTTAAAATAGTTGATAGGAAGGGAGCTGATAATCAAATTGATGATCATCTATCCAAACTTGAATTAGAAAAATCACTCTATTTTGAAAAAAAAATTAATGAGATTTTCTAAATGAAGAATTGTTTAATATTAATGAGTGGTTTGTTCCAAGGAATGCCAACATTGTTAACTTTATTGTTAATGATGTTATACCATATGGTCTGACATACCAACAAAAGAGGAAATTTTTATCTAAAGCTAAGACTTATTTTTGGGATGACCCATATTTTTATAAACAAGGAAATGATCTAATTATTTGAAGATGTGTGCCTTTGAAAAAAAAACATATGAAATTATCAAAAAATTTCATAATTCGGATTTTGCAGGACATTTAGGTGTTGATAAAACAACATACAAAATTTTGCAATCTGGACTTTATTGGCCAACAACATTTAGAGATTTTAATCGATGTCAACATATAGGCAATAATTCTAGGAGAAATGAGATGCCCCTCAATTATATGTTGGAAGTTGAGATATTTGATGTTCAGAGATTAAATTTACTAGGACCATTTATACCATCTTTCAAAAATTTTTATATATTATTAGCAATAGACTATGTATCCAAATGGGTAGAAGTTGTTTCTTTACCTCAATGTGATACTCAAAGTGTTGCAATGTTTTTAAGAATGAACATATTTCTAGATTTTGGATGCCAAGAGTGATCATAACTGACTGGGGAAATCATTTCAGAAATGCAATAATGGAAAAATTTTTAAAGAAATATCATATCAACCATCGAATTGCTACTACTTATCATCCTCAGATAAGTGGTTTGACAGAATTATCATATAGTGAAATTAAAAGAAGTTAGGAAGAATCTGTGAATCCAACAAAAATAGATTGGTCAATTAAAGTTGATTATGCTTCGTGAGCTTATAGGACTGCATATAGAACTCATATAGGAATGTCTCTATATAGACTAATATTTGGAAAAACTTGTCATTTACCAGTTGAACTTGAGCATAAAGCATATTCGACTATTAAGGAATTCAATTATAAATTAAAGGATGTTGGTGAGAAAAGAATATTACAATAAAATGAGCTTGCAGAGATAAGGAAGGAATCTTATGAGAGTGCTAAAATTTATAAAGAAAAGATGAAGATGTGGCATGATTGGAGTATTCATATTAAAATTTTTAAGCTAGGGCAACAAGTTTTTCTATATAATGCAAGATTAAGAATATTTTCAGAAAAACTTAAGACCAGGTGGATGAACCCATTCGTTGTGATAAAAGTTTATCCTTATGGAACTGCGTATATCAAAGATCATAAAACTGAGAAAATATTCAAAGTGAATGATCACAGATTGAAACCCTATTATTTAGGTGTTCAACTTAAATTTAATGATCTTATGTTGTATGGTCAACCAGAATAAACACTGGTTACATCATGCTGATGACATTAAACCAAGCACTTTGTGGGAAGAAACCCATAGTTATTAGTGTGTATCTATTTTAAATGTTATGTTATTGTGTTTGATTAAAAAAATTTAGTAGTATTTTTTAATATATAATTATACAATGATGCTTCTAAAACCTTAATTGATGACTTAGATGTGTTAGAATGTATATTTGTTTGTTATGCAGACCTGTGCTAAATTAAGCATCGGCGCTTAAGTGCCAACACTCGGCGCTTAAGCGTGGTAGTTAACAAAACACACATAATTAAGTTTCTAGAATGATTGAACGTGTTTTAGTGGGTTTAAATGTTTTTAGTGGATTTTGAACGTGTGTAGTGGGTCTAAGCTTCATTTAAGGCCTTTATTTAGCATGGAATGAAGAAAATTCTCACCCACTTCAAATTTTCTTCCTAAAGTGTAAGTGAAGAGAGAACTTACAAAAATGCCTTCTTGGGAGATTGAATAAAGAAGAGAGAAGAAGCCATGAAGAAGAATTTTGTTAGTCAAAGTGCGCAAGCGTTATACAATGGATTCTTAGTTGTTAGTATAGAAGGAAAAGCGGAGAAGATCACAAAGTTTGAGGTAGAACTGGCTTCAATTGAAGCAAAAGTGAATGACACTAACGCACATTTGGAGCATATTGAATGGCAACTAAAATTACAATTTAGCCGTACAAGTTTTATAGAAGAAGCAGACAAGACTATGTACCTGAAAAAAAAATATGGATTAAAGAAGACTCAAATAGAGTTCTTCACCACCTTCTGTTCTATCAGATCTATATTCTGAATGTTGCCGGAGAAATAAATGAAAGGCCGAAATATGTTCCACTGGATGGAGAATGGAATTAATTTCTTGATTCTATTTGTTTGTCTGATGTTAGTGTTTGTTTGATTTAGGAGCCTTGTTGTTTATATTAAGTTTATTTTAGGTGTTTTATGTTAAGTTTGTTTAGTATTTGAAGTATGTGTTTAGAAGTTATCTCATCTAAGACATTTTGGATTGAGAAATTATGTGTCAAAGGTGTTTATATTTATTTGTGTGTAAAATTTTGTGTTGTTTTGTGTTGAATCGAATTTGTGAAAATTGGTTAATTTTGAGAAAGGGAAGAATTGAAGGGGAAGAAAATATTTATTGTGATTTATAAGACCATTTAGGGATGGGTGACTTAGGGTAGATGTGCATTTCACTTAAAAATTGAAAACTTCAAAATTTGTGCACTGGCTTAAGTGTCGGGTACCCGAGAGGTAGACACCTAAAAGCCAGACCAGTTGCGCTTAAGCGTCGGTTCACTTAAACTGGATTCTGAACTGTTAAAATTGAAAATTTGAGCAAAAAAATGCCATTTCTGCCTCGACCTTCACATACTTCCCAGAGAGTTCACAATTTTGGGACTTAGGGCTCCTCAAAAGTGAAGATTTCTTGGTGGAATTAAACCAAATTTGCTATATTTTATCTTCTCAAGGTGATAGCTTCACTTTTATGTAATTTTTTTTTGATTTTTACCTTATATTTTGACTACATTGGGGATTTATTTGAAAATAACTATTCATGGTAAAAATTTAAGAAAAATCTACGGAATATATATGGAAATGATAGTTTAAGCTTTTGAAAGTTAAGTTTAGTTATTTAGACTTGAGTTTAGAATTAATTATGAATTTTATGTGATTTTTAGAAATGACACCAAAAATGAAGAGGAGCAAGGGGAAGTCCAATTCCGAGTCCTGTAAATTTTTTTAGTTCAAAAGCTCAGGATAGATTTAGAGAAGTGATGCAATCAAGAAAGTCGATTCCTGAGCGGTGTTTCAAAAATCCAGACAGATCAGTTGAAGATTTAACAGTTTGCCGACAGTGGGAAAGATTATGATCTAGTGGTAATTTCTGTTGTTTGGGAGTTCTATGCTAATCTTCCTGAGGCAAACAAAGATCAAGTTATCGTCAAAGGAAAATCAGTAGCTTTTTCCTCTGAGGTAATAAATTTGTTTTACCAGCTGCCCCCAAGTGTGTTGTGTTCGTGTTCAAATTATAATTCTACTGAGGAGGAGTTAGATGAGATTATATCTTCATTGACTACAGAAAGAGGATTATGGAAATAACAAATGAATGGAGAGTAAATTTCACTATGTCAAAACTTGATGCCATGCCAAAAGCATGACACTATTTTATTTCAACTTGTCTACACCCTACAAATCATCTCAATGAAGTTACAAAAGAAAGAGCCACTCTGAACTGTTGTATTTAGTTGTTTAAGCCGATCGATATTGGATCCTTAATCTAACAGATGATCACTAATTTTGCTACAGTTGCCACTACTGCTAGTTTGGGATTTTCATTCTTAATCTTTTCTTTATGTGAGTAGGTTGGTGTTAGATTTGATAGTTGGGAGGAGATTCTGCAGCCACTAAATCCTATCATGAGTGTTAATGTGAAATATTATTTAGAACATGCTATATTTGGTTGGAGAGGAGGATTTTCAAGAAGTTCTAGTGCTTCTACATCTTGTGTTTGTACTTTGCGAGCATCTACATTGCAAGGCCAATCTACTAGTTCTGATTCGCAGGCACAATTTATGCAAAGGATGTAAGATAACATCAATTATACTGCGGATAAGGTACTTAATTTGGAGAAAAATATATGACATATTGATAGTTACCAGAAGAGACATTGTGACTATGAAGAAAAATATCACTCATCTTTGGAAAGCCTTATCAAGGGTGATCAAAGTGTGGTATTTCTATCATATCCACAATACCCTTCATATGAGCCTAAGAGCTTTTAGGATAGTGATGATGATGAGGAGGAGGAGAAGGAGGAGGATTGATTTGAATAGTTTATATTTAAATTGTGAACTTTATGTGTTGTAGTTGTATTGAACTTCTACTCTGTCATGTGTTGTAATTGTTTAGAATGTTGCTATTTTTGTGTTGTTGTTTCTTGTGTTAGATACTATTGTGATGCATTTATGTTATTGTGGGTAGTTATATTTTATTTTTTTTGGTAGTAATTTTGTGAACTGTGTTGTTTACTGTATTTTATTGGTTTGTGTAGAACTTATTCCAGAGATATTAGGAAGGTTTAGACTATTATTAACTTCCACTTAAATACTTCATGTTTGAATTTACAATTTACTAAGATGTATTTTCTTTATGTTGCAGTTAAAAATTTATGTTAGTGTGTTTTTATTTGCTTTATGTTATCCTCCACTGCATAGAAGTTTAATGAATCTCATATATGTTACAATTAAGTTAAAATTTGATCATATAATTTTTACTTCTGTTTTTAATTTATGTATGTGTACATTTAGGGTATGAAAATTTCTGTAAAAATGTTATTTTTAATTTGCATTTTTGTCTATATATATATGATGTTAAAATGTTTTATCTTATTAAAAATTTAAGTTTGGGGGGGAGGAAGAAAAACAAATTTTAAAACTTGATATTTATTTGTTGTCAAATGTGCTACAAATAAATTTTATGTTTATTTAACAAAAATGATTATATGTATGAAGTTATATTAGGGAAGTAAAATTTTGAATAAAGAAATAAGTAAGAAAATGTAGTTGAAACTTATAGTAATGAAGAAAAAAGTTTTAAAAATGTTTTTAGTATAGAAATGATAAATATTGTGTAACTATATTTAGTGGGAGAAGTTGTATTTTTAAAAAATGTAGAAGGATTAGACTTTTAATTTCAATACTTACTTTTTAATTTATTAAAAATAATTTTCAAAACTATTATTATATTTTTAAGTTAAGGATATCTATCAATCCTTTGCCTTAGGAAAGGAAGAGTGGAATTCAAAGCCATTAAAAGCCTATCCATATATAGTAATCGTCGCCTAAAAATGAAAAATAAAAATAAAAATAAAAAAATGAAAAAGAAAAAAGGGAAAGAAAAAAAAAGGAAAGTGAAGTGTGGTATGTGAAGAAATGCTGGAAAAGCTTGATGATTAATGCCCAATCAAAAATTGATTCCACATCTAATCTTTTTTAAGTATAAAACCTGAGAAATCTTAAGCTTAAGAATATAATATATTAAGTGTAATTATTCCTAATAAAAAATTTTAAGTGGAGAAGATCGAATGTCTGAACCCTATATTTGGAGAATTTACAAATATTTCTGAACATGATAGGAACTTATATTTTTAGACTTCTTTACATTAACGATTTCTAAACTCTAAGTTGGTCTCATTAAGTAAAGTTTTTTTTTGAATTGGACTATTATATTTCTAGATCAAAATTTTAGAGTATCCTAAAGAAACTCATTTGCATAATTAGCTATTTTGGTTTTGAAAGATTGGAGTGTCACTTGAGGACAAGTAATATTTTAGGTTTGGGGGATTTTGATACACCTATAACATATAGCATTTATTTACACATTTTTATGCATAATTTTAAAGAGATTGCGCTTTAATGGAAGACATTTGTGTGTTTTTCTTTCAGATACACTTAAATGGATGAAATTTGGCGAAAGATGCATAAAATGATCAAATTTGGATAAAAAATGAAGAAGGTGTGAAATCAAGTATCGCACCTAAGCACCCAGGATTGACACTTAAGCACCAGGAAAATAGAGAAGGTCGCGCCTAAGCACTATATTCCTTGAAATTACATGCCAAAGGCAGTTATTTCAAAATTCAATGAATTTAGATGAATTTTGAAGGGGTGCCTAAAGAAACTCTTGGTAAAAACGTTAATTATAGTTAATGGACATGAAAATACATTCAAATGACTATTGAAAGGAGGCAAATTTTGGAAGTTTCATTGAATGTGGACACATTTTTGAAGAGACACCAATCCACCATTTGAAAAATAATAAAAGTAGGACTTCGATTGAGTTGAAGCCTCCCCCCTCTTTGAGACTTCTTTCTGCCGCCCATCTCATCATAGAATAATTAGGATGCTTTTGGAGAGAAGAAAGGGAGGAGTTGTAGTGGTGTTAGTAGAGAGTATTTTAAGAAAAGGAAGAGATTCAAAGGAACTTCAAGTGTTTGGTGGAAAGGAATATGAGATAAGTTTTTGTCTTTGTGACTACATTTGGTTTTAGTTTAGAATTCTTGTGTGCTTACATGATTTCTACTTCTAAAGTTAAATGTTGTCGTGTTTTCTCAATGAATTCTGAGTAGTTTTCTAATCTTTTTCCTTAAAATGATAAATAATTAAGTGTTAAATAGAATTTGTGTGAGGTATTGATCTTTAATGTCGGAATAAGCTAAGATAATTTAATCCTTGTACTTCATTTACTTCTTAATTTGTCCAATTAAGATGTTAATATTTATTGTGAGAATAATTGTGAGAATATGTGGTATTGTCTCAGTCAACTAATGGTAGGAATCATATGAGATTGTATGGAGGAGAATGTAATTCATATGGTTGAGTGCAAATAAATAGGGAAATAAACTTTAAAGGGTGTAGAGTTAGAGGAATTTAGGGTGAGAGGCTAAAGGCCACAATTCAATTTATTGTTTTAGGTCTTGATATGAGTTGTTAGCCCCTAGGTTGAGGGAGAAGTGGGAACTCTATAGTGAGTGCTAGTAGCTTCCCTACCTAGCTCGTGTTCAGGATAATTCAAACTTTGAATTAGTCAATGTTCTTTATAGCATCTCTAGTAAAGGTAAAAAATAATATTGCTCCTATTTGGCATAACAAAATTTAAATACTTTCACAATAGAATTTCTATATTTATTAGTGATTCATGATAAGAAAAAAGATATTTTATTTATGTTGCTTCATCATGCAAGTATTTTAATTAAGTTAATTTGTTGTTTAATTAAACTTTCATTCCTAATTTAGCATCTTTAGCTTTAGTAAGAATATAAATTTCTAGGTATTTTGTCATCTAGAACTAATCCTTCTTGTTTGAGAAAGAATTATTTTCAAAGTAGAATTTGTTCTCTAATTTCTTATTAAAAATTTTTAGTACTCCCTGTGGGTTTGATATTTGGGGCTTAATCAAAAATTTCTATATAACTTGATAACGATATGCATACTTGTGTAGTATTTCAATATTTAAATATAATAGTTGCACTCTTATCAGCTTTGGAGTCAAGTTTTTGGTGTCATTGTAAAGGAAGAAAAATAAATAAAAAAAATTGAGAATATAACCACACATACATCGTAGATCTGAATGTTGAGCAAATGTTACTTTTTGAAAAGAAGGAGGTGACTGATAAGGAGTGGAAGAACTTGATTGCCCCAAATTGGAATTCCTCTTAACATCCACATGCCATTTGTATTAATCAATTTTCGATGCAAAAATTTGTTTCAATGGACGAAGAATCTCTTCTTGATTATAAATGTTAACTCCAACATTCAGACATAAGGAAAAGAAAATGGATGGATGTCCTAAACCATCAGTTATTTCACCTTTTATTGTGTCTTCAATATTAAAATGAATGATAGATCCTACATCAATGGGGAACTCTTTTCGGATGCAATAGTAAAGTTTGGCTCGCTCCCTGGACACATCTTTAAAATTAGTAGAAGGCATTAATTTAGCAAAATTGAATAAATTCTAAAATTTTGATATCCTATTAAATTTTGAATCATGAAATTTAACCAAATTTTCTTAGATAACTTTCCGCTCACCTCCACCATCAGTTAAGAAATTTATCACTTCATATAGTTCACAAAAGTTTGGTTTTGAGTCACCATAAGAGCAATAACGGATATTATTTGAAAATAATAATTCATTGATGAGATAAATAGACATTTTCACCACATTCCTCTCACATATATCTGTTGACCTCATTTTTGGTTGAGGTCTAGTTTTTCCTCTTTAGTAGCCTAGGGTCTAGCCATAGGACTTTCCTATTGACCATTCCTATATGAC
This sequence comes from Phalaenopsis equestris, assembly GCF_001263595.1. Classification (NCBI taxonomy): domain Eukaryota; kingdom Viridiplantae; phylum Streptophyta; class Magnoliopsida; order Asparagales; family Orchidaceae; genus Phalaenopsis; species Phalaenopsis equestris. Next base: position 9,920 of record NW_018241862.1, read on the forward strand.
TCGAAAAGGAACCCTCACCATTAAAAATTCCAAACTCTTCTTTACTCAACTTGAAGTTCCACATGTTGGTCCTGACCTCTAGCACTTAGTAGGTGGGGTCAATATGGAGGAGCTCAAAGGGAGTCCCCCATAGGATGGTCAAACCTTAGGACTAACCCTAGGCGATCTTGTTTTGGTGGGGCTAACTTGAACACACTACACTTTTTCACTTACCCCAGGCCATCTGACCCCTTAAGTTGGTCTCTTATCTCCTTTTGGAGAGCTCATATGAATTAGCCTATACCCTAGTCTTTGGATAAGAGGGGTAGATCCAGCATAGCAAGCATCCAAGATGAGTCCTCACATGGCTCCTATTGGTTTGGCATCGCTTCATGACTTACTTACCCATTTTAGCCCAAATCACCAAATTAACAAAATACCTCTACAATCCTAATTTTTGAAAAAAAAAAATTAATAAAAATACCCAAATTTGCGCAAAAATGATCTCAAACCACTCACCACTACCTAAGTTGACTAAAATCCACCAAAATCACCAAATTCCCAAAATACCCCCAAAATTACCAAAATGCCCCTCATGACCCAAAAATTCCAAAATCATCCCAAATATTCCCAATTTCAATTTTTTATTATCAATATTACCCAATTTGAACAAATTAATCCAATTTGACCAAAAGCCCCAATTTGCCCTTAAAGGCTCAAATGCCCCCAAATTAACCCCAATGTTTGCCCAATTGGCTTCAATCTTCACCAAATTTCAATTCCAAATAAAAATTCAGCATCCACAATCCCAATATAAACAAAATTCAAGCTCAATTTGACCCAATTGTAAGACCAATTTTACTCAAATTAAAAAGCCCCAATTTTGACAGCATGCCTAAATCCATTAAATTATCCCCCCAACTCAATTCAAAATCACTTGAAATTCTTCCAAAGCCTTCATGAAATATTCCTACACCAAACTCAATATTCCATTAGTACAAATTTTAGCCCAAATTCAACCACAAATTCAAAAGCCCAAGCCCACTATATCTAATTTTGAAAGCCCAAATCCAAAGCCAACATGACAGTTCTTTTCCTTTATCATCTATTTGATTAAAATCATTCCTAAAGTCCTAAATTCAAAATCAAATCATTCCAAATCAAGCATCTTGCTAAAATCCCCCAAAATATCTTATAAATTCAAAAATCCATTCTCATGAAAATTAACTAAGACACATGCAAGCCATGAAGCCACTCCCAAGCCATACAAAAGCCATGAAAGCCTTACCACATCATCAAGCTATTAATGGCAAGAGACCAAGCCAATTTTAAGCCTCTTAAAAAAGGTATTTTAACCCTTTTAATGAATCACTTAAACCCATGCTTAGCTAAAATTTCTTGGATGGAGACCTCTTGACACCACTTCAGCTGAGCCATCTGATTCTCCTCACCACCCAAACCTTCCTTGAGAGGTGAACCCTGCCTTGACCCAAATTGACCAAAAATATCCCTTTCCTCATACAACTTCAATTTAATGCTTTTACACATGGCCAACCACAATTAACTTCATCAAACCCAAGCCCTAACCTCCCTGAGTCAGATGGTGACCATAGCCTGACCGGTCGGCCACCTAGGCTGCTAGAAAAGCCACCCCCAAGTGCTCCCCCATGGCTAAAACTCAAAATTAAATCCATCCAAACTGTCTCATCCCAATTGAATTTTTGCACCTTGTTGGCATCCACATAAGCAAGCTAGGGCACCCACCAATTGTCCCATGTGGCCTCTCCTTCCCCCTCAATTTAAACCCACCCTCTATGACCAAACCAAGAGAGCTTGAAATTCCTTGTGGAGACCCTACCAAATTGCTTTCAGAGATTATTCAAGACCTCTTAAGTGCAATGCAACCATTCCTCGTCCCTCTCCTCCACTAAATAAAGCCAATTTCCCAAACATAATTTAAGGCCGAAAAAAGACATCTCCAAAACCTTCACAAAATTCAAATTGATTGCACCCACACCATTCCCACATTGAGAGAAGAAGATCCCCCAAAAAAGCCTCATCACCAGAGCACCCTAGGGTGGACTTTGACCAACACCTAAAATCAGCCATGGTCGAACTTGGGTCTAGACATTTCACCAAGACCAGAGGCTTCATTCTCGGGCTCTTTGGACCTCCACGAAGCTTCTCCAAGCATCCAATTGAGGCTTCCCCTCCCGGACCATTCCCCTCTTGGACCAAGGTTTAATATTTTCCCCCATTCCGAGCTTATTTTAATTCTACATCTGCCTAGAATTGATTTCATGGTAGGTTAGCCTTATGAAAAGGTTCATTTCACTTAGACGAGTCCATAGGATCAAACCCAAAGTGATTTAGTCAAGTGTAGCTCGAGATATTAGGGTTTTAATGTGGACGGTGATATCCCAAACTGTTTATATGTAACAGTATAATAATGTATTTGATTATATTTTTTATTTTTCTTTCCTTACGTTGCAGTAGTACCAAAAACTTGATCATGCAAAAAATAAGAATTTAACTTTTTAAGTTATATATATTGGGATACTACTGTTGACCTCACTTTTGGTTGAGGTTTAGTTTTTCCTCTTTAGTAGCCTAAGGTCTAGCCATAAGACTTTTTCCTAGAGGACTAGTAAAGGAACCCTCACAATTAAAAATTCTAATCTTTTCTTTACTCAACTTGAAGTTCCACTTATTGGTCCTAAACTCTAATATTTAGAAGGTAAGATCATTATGGGAAAGCTCAAGAAAAGTTCTTATAGGGTTACTTGGCCTTAGAATTGACACTAGGTGTTGATTTGGAGCTAAGGTACACTATACCCTCACCATATCTTCACAATACCCTCACAATTTAGGCACTCACTTTCACTCACTCTCACTCACAACCCTAAATCCAAATTTTCCTAACTTTGATCTCTTTATCCTTTGGGGGACTCATGTAGATGGTCCCATAAATCCACTAGCCCTAGGCTAGGGTTTAGCTAAGATAAGTACATAGAGGACCCAAATAGGGTTTTTACTGGTCCATAGCTCATTTATGGTGGTTATCACCCCAATTCTACCAAAATTGTCCAACTTGGCCTTTTGCCCCAAAATCCCCCAAATTACTTAGATACCCTTGGAGCCCTAAATTTGGCCATAATTCAAAAAATTCCCAAATCCACCCACAAAATACAAACTTGTTCAAAAATCATTTCAAAACTTTTCAAAATACCCAAGTTACCCAGAACTACCAAAAAATGCAAAATTTACTAAATTACCCCCAAAATTGCCAAAATTACAAAAATACCCTTGGTACCCCAAACTTTCCAAAAACCTCCAAAATCACTCCAAATCTTTCCAAAACCCATTTGGACCCCTCAATTGGACCCAATTTGACCAATTTGAACATTTTACCAAAACCCCCAAATTATCTTTAAAGGACCAATTTCCTCAAATTTACCTCAAATGTCCATCAATTTGGTCCCAATTTCCCTCAATTTCAATCCTAAACTCAAATTCACCTTCCATATGACCAATTTAAACCAAATCTAAGCTCAATTGGCCCATTCTTTGAGCCCAATTTTGATCTAGGTCAAACCTCCAATTTTGGCTACATGACTTAGCCTCACCGAATTGAACCCCATAGCCCACTCAATTTGCTACAATTTATGTTGAAAAGTCTTGATAACAATCATACACATCAAAATTAACCCTAAATTAGCCTTTTTGAAGCATCAATTTTATTTAATTTTGACTTAAGTCCAAAAACCCCAATTTTACCCAAAATTGGCCATATCTCAAAATTCCACCAAATTGGTTATCTTAGCCCCAAAATTGTCACCCAATTTATGTTGAAAACTCTTCATGACATTCCTATTGACCATTTTAAATAATAAATTTGGACTTATCCCAAGCCTAGCCTAATCTAGACCCATACCCCCTGACCTTCCATGACATTCCTATTGACCCAAGTCTAGCCCAACATGCCCAAAGTGACCAAATTTCCAAAATCCTTTAAATTGAACCCCCAATTGAACTCAAAGTCATTTCAATCCTTCACCAAAAATCTTCATTACAATCATCTACATAGTGGTGATCAATAATTTGGGCTTAAAATCATGGCTAGCCTAAACCAAACCCAACTTTTAGCCATTTGGATCCAAATTGAACATATACACCAAAATTGGACTAACTACCCTAAAGTCACCAAATTTGTGACTCCACAACCACTAAGCTCCTTATAAGAACCAGTCTAAACCACCCCAAATCCACCAAAGAATGCTATGGACCAATGGATCCCCAAGTTAAGGAATTCATTCCGTTTTTTAGGGCTTAACCACAAAATCTCCTCCATCATTGATTGTCATAGGGAGTTAATCATCATTAGCCACCCCCTGACCTTCCTGAGCCAAGAGGTGACCACCCCCTAGCCGGCCAACCACCTTGGTAGCCAGAAAATGGCCAAATTGAGAGCCACCACCATTGAATCAAACCCAATCTTAACCCTAGGGGCCAGCTCACCAAAATCAAACCTTAGAGTTCCCAGCCCTCCACCTAGGTAGACATTTGCACCCATGATGAGGCCCTGAGCTCCCCTCTCCGACCATGGATCTAAAGGGGCTCCTTCATAGCTAAGAGAGAGGTGCTGAAATTTTCTCAAGGAGACCCCTCTAAATTGCTCCAATATCCTCTTTGAGACCTCCTCAGTGCATCCCAACCACTCCTCTGCCTTATTTTCCCTTGTCGGAGTTCAATTTTTTAGCTCAAATCCTTCCCAGAGATAGGACAAAAACTCTCCACACCTCCACAGTGCACAAAAATCTAATTAAACTCACCCACACCTTCACCACAGTGAAAGAAAACAAAGCCCCATCTAAAACCCCCTCATAGAGAGCCTCTTCACTAGACTTTGATCAACAGCCAAATTCAGCCTTGATCGAATTTGGGTCTAGACCTTTCACCACGACCAGAGGCTCAATCCCTAGCCTCCTTGTACCTCTACAAATGTGTCGAGCAACTTTGATTGAAGCTTCCCTTATCAGAGCAAAGGGATTGAACTTCCCCTCTTCTCAAGCCTATTTTGATTCTCCATTTAATTAGGGTTAGTTTGATGACATGTTTACTTTATGGATGTGTTTGCCACACTTAGAAGAGTCCATAAGATCAAACCTGAGGTCATTTGGTTGAGAAATGAGTGAGATCTTAGGATTTTAATGTTAACAGTCACGGGTTCACTCTATTTGGGGACGATGACGTGGAGCTGTTGGATAGTTCATGTATCAATTGGAGGGCTCTGAATGCATCAGATGGGAGCGTGGTTCATAAAGCACGGGCCGAGTCAGCGGCTACGGGGGAGGG
>NW_018241862.1:18047-22955 GCF_001263595.1 Phalaenopsis equestris
CACTACCTTAAGCCTAAGCCTACCTAGCTTTGACCCCTTAACCCTTTGGGAGACTCATGTAGATGGTCCCCTAGACCCACTAGCCCTAGGCTTTGGTTTTGATAAGACCAGTACATAAAGGAGCCAAATGGAGATTCCATTGGTCCATCAACTAGGGTGGTTGGCACCTCAATTTCACCAAAATATCAAACTTAGCCTTTTGCCCCCAAATCTACCCAATTTACTAAATTGCCCTTAAAACTCCAAAATTCCCAATTTGACCCAAAATACCTAAATTTGTTCAAAAATCATCTCAAACCATTTGTAACCACCGAAATTGCCCACAACATCCCAAAATTACCAAAATACCCCTCAAAGTGCCAAAATTACCAAAATACCCTTGGTGGCCCAAACTTTCCCTAAACTGCCAAAATCATTTCAAATGTCCCCAAAATCAATTTGGACCCTTCAGTTAACTCAATTTGAGAAATTTGACCGATTTTAACCAAAAGCCCCAAATTATCTTTAAAGGCCGAGTTACTCTAATTCACCCCAAATGTCCACCAATTTGATCCAAATTTCTCCAATTTCAATTCTAAACTCAAATTCATCATGATAAAACTCAATTCAAACCAAATCCAAGCCTAACTGATCCACATTGGAACCCAGTTTTAGCCCAAGTAAAAAAGCCCCAATTTGACCCAAAATCAAAATCTCACTGAATTGAACCCCAAATCTATCCAATTGCCTCAATTTTGCATCATAAGCTCTTCAAAAAAATTCCACATACCAAATTAAATCTTCAATTGGTCTTTGTCAAGCCCCAATTTTACTGAAAACCAACTTGGACTAAAACCCCCAATTTTACCCCAATTTAGCCATGTCTCCAAATGTCACCAAATTGAATGCCCAAATCCTAAAATTAACACCCAATTAATGTTGAGAACTCTTCATAACATTCCCCTAGACCATTTTGAACTATCAATTTGGACTTGACCCAACTTTAGCTATACCTAAACCCAAGTCCAACCCACATCTTCAATTTGATCAAATGCCTAAAATCCTTCAAATTGACCCATCAAATCAATTCAAAATCACTCAAAATCTTTTATAAACTCTTTATGACAATCATCCACACCACAGTGATCAATAATTTGGGCTTAAAATCATGGCTAGCCTAAACCAAACCCAACTTTTAGCCCTTTGGATCCAAATAGAACATATATTGAACCGATGCACCAAAATTTGCCTAGCCACCTTAAAGTCACCAAATTTGTGACTTTACAACCACTAAAATCATCATAAGAACCAGTCTAAACCACCCCAAATCCACCAAAGAATGCTATGGACCAATGGATCCCCAAGTTAAGGAATTCATTCCGTTTTTTAGGGCTTAACCACAAAATCTCCTCCATCATTGATTGTCATAGGGAGTTAATCATCATTAGCCACCCCCTGACCTTCCTGAGCCAAGAGGTGACCACCCCCTAGCCGGCCAACCACCTTGGTAGCCATAAAATTGGCAAACTGAGACCACCACCATTGAATCAAACCCAATCTTAACCCTAGGGGCCAACTCACCAAAATCAAACCTTAGAGTTCCCAGCCCCCCCCCTATAGACATTTGCACCCATGATGAGGCCCTGAGCTCCCCTCTCCGACCATGGATCTAAAGGGGCTCCTTCATAGCTAAGAGAGAGGTGCTGAAATTTTCTCAAGGAGACCCCTCTAAATTGCTCCAATATCCTCTTTGAGACCTCCTCAGTGCATCCCAACCACTCCTCTGCCTTATTTCCCCTTGTCGAAGTTCAATTTTTGAGCTCAAATCTTTCCCAGACCAGAGATAGGACAAAAACTCTCCACACCTCCACAGTGCACAAAAATCTAATTAAACTCACCCACACCTTCACCACAGTGAAAGAAAACAAAGCCCCATCTAAAACCCCCTCATAGAGAGCCTCTTCACTAGACTTTGATCAACAGCCAAATTCAGCCTTGATCGAATTTGGGTCTAGACCTTTCACCACGACTAGAGGCTCAATCCCTAGCCTCCTTGTACCTCTACAAATGTGTCGAGCAACTTTGATTGAAGCTTCCCTTCTCAGAGCAAAGGGATTGAACTTCCCCTCTTCTCAAGCCTATTTTGATTCTCCATTTAATTAGGGTTAGTTTGATGACATGTTTACTTTATGGATGTGTTTGCCACACTTAGAAGAGTCCATAAGATCAAACCTGAGGTCATTTGGTTGAGAAATGAGTGAGATCTTAGGATTTTAATGTTAACAGTCACGGGTTCACTCTATTTGGGGACGATGACGTGGAGCTGTTGGATCATTCATGTATCAAATGGAGGGCTCTGATTGCATCAGATGGGGGCGTGGTTCATAAAGCACGGGTCGATTCAGCAGCTACGTGGAAGGTGGCATCCAACCAGAGCGCACCACGCGGGTTTTTGGAGCCGTCATATGATTAAATTGATAAATAGGAAATTAAATAATTCAGAAAATGCTTCATACCTTAAAAAATTCATATCTTGGTGTAGAAAAATCACAAAAATAAAATAAAAAAACCCACTTGCTTAGTGAACAGAGGAGAATAATGTGGAATAAACTTCAAGGGAAACATCCTCTGATTTTACATGCATATTGATACATCACCTTGGCTTGAAATTTTGGCATGTTGTAGCCTTTGTCAAGGGAAACATCCTCTGATTTTCCCAAAGTCAGAAGAGGTTTCTATACAAAAATCCATATTTTTTTTTAGAGATATTCCCTAATTTTTCCAAGATCAGAGAAAATCTCTAGACAAAGATCCATATTTTCCAAGTTTATGTTTATTACTTGCATAAATTAATCATAATAATTACCATGTTGATTAGAAAAATCTAAAAAAAATTTGGAAAGTTTATTATGACCGGAGAACCTTTTGGAAAATATTTCATAAGCTAAGTCATTAAGAACACACTTAACTCTCACAAAACCTTCACCAAACGCTAAAACACAAAGAAAATTAATTTAGGAAATATAAACATCTAAATGACTTGATTTTAAATCTCTACTGTAACTTAAAGTTTAGAGGACTCCTTAGAAAAATTTCAAAATATTTGGAGCTCATTTGATAACTTAACTTGATTTTCTATGTTAAGTGTCATTTTTGACACTAAAATGATTTTTAATAGTTAAAATATAACTCAAAAATTTATAAAAATTGGTTTTAGGAGTTCTCTGTGATTAGAGAAATTTTCTAAAAGTAAAATTGTAAATAAAATAAAAACTTCATTTTTGAAGCCTATTTTAATATTTAAATAATTAAAAATTTATAAAAATAAAATTAAAAATTAATAAAAATAAAAACATTAATAAAGTTTATGAAAATATTTTAAATTATTTCCTAAGCACTTAGAGGTAATTTTAAAATTTTTCCTAATTTTCTAAGTGAGGATATTGAATTTTAAAGATTAAAATAATTTTTAAAGGCAATTAAAATAATTTCTAAAGGCTAAAAATGAATTTTTTTAATCTTTCACTTAAAAAATTCTAATAATTCAAAACTAATTAAAAAAATGTAAAATTTATTTCTCTGGGTTCCTTGACTATATAGAGATTTAATAAAAATGTAAAACTTAATTTTCCACATTAACTATTTTATAATTAATTAATACTACAGAATTTAAAATAATTTTAATAAGTCAAATAAAACTCAAAAAATCATGAAATTTTGGTAATTTTATTAAGTCAAATAAAACTCAAAAAATCATGAAATTTTGGCCAAGTGGTTCTCTGGTCTAAGTCTACCTTCAATAAAAATTTCAATAGATTAGGCTTTGCCTTGGTCAGGTTATAGAATTTTCTTTGAAAAATCCTATTCTTGTGTATAAATAAATATATGGATTAATTGGTAGAAATCAATCTCTCTTTTTCCAATCAAAGGATAAATTTGAATTTTTCTAGATGATTAAAATTTGGAAGTCTACCAAATTGAATGTTCCTAGACGTAGGAGTATGATTTTGGGTGTTAACAACTCATTAATTTAATACCTCTATTTGATGTTCAAGTGACATTCAAATGTTTTGATGATGAATTATTGTCAATTAAAATTTAATCTCTTTCAAAATGTCTAAGACAACCACCAAAGCCTTAAGTGCTTAGTAGTGACCTAAGACAAATCAAATTTGGTTAAATGAGGATTAGAAAAGTGAATAAAACTAGAAATTGAACACTACAAGCCCAATTTAAAACCAAAATTGGCTAAGTGTTTTAATAACACTAACTTGCCCCTTTAAGGTCTTCACCTGCATAATTCTCAAATTGAATGATAAATGATAATCACCCTATTCTTAGGGATAACTGAAACATCATTGTCCATTGAACACTAGAAATATTTATTGGATGGATTATTAATAAATCTAATAAGTTTAAATGAGCTCGAGACTTTTCACCAGGCAGTGAGGGGAAAGCATGGACTTGCCTTTTTCTCCTGACCTGTTGGATACCTTGGAGGTCTACTAAACTTGAAATGTTTTGCTTAATAAAATCATTCCTAATCAAACCATTAAGGTCTCACGAAGATATAATCTAGGAACCTCATTTTTCTTGCTTTACATAAAATGCCCTTACATGCATTTTGAGTTTCAGTTGGAGATGACGGGAAGATCATTCAGGTACACTTTTATTGTGATTTCTTTACTTGCTTTTTTGGTTTCCCATACTTCTTAGTATGTTATTGTACTTACTCACCCGCATGTATAATCAAAATACAAACTTGCATTCTAAACAACGATGTCACCCTGCATGAAAACCAAAACTACTAGGATAGCCACAAAACTAAAACCAAAATTAAAATCAACAAAGATAAAATTCACCGCCACAACATTCAAAATATAAAATAACTCAAAATTTAATCACAAACATCACACAAAACCACAACTT
>NW_018241862.1:23961-27123 GCF_001263595.1 Phalaenopsis equestris
ATATATATATATATATGTATATATATATTAAAATTTCCTTCTGAAGTGAGCAATGGGATTTCGATTTCGGCAACCAACAGCTTCTAATGAGCAACTCCTCAACTAAAATAGTGCCGACAGCTTCTGGCAACTCCATTGGGGACTAGTTTTTCTCCCCATTTAAATCAGGAGATGTTATCTTCATACATCAGTAATGTGTTCATGGCCCTTATGAACAAAATTGCCCTTCTTTCATTGTCATGCTTGAACCATTTCTATCTTGGGAAAGTGCGGTCAACTCTTTTGGACTATCAACTCTTTTGGACTTCAGGACCATCTATTCAATCACCTTTGAACAGAGAGGTGTAGGAGGCCATTAAGGACTTTTTAACCTTCATGTGGGGTTGGACCCCCAATAGGTGTTATTAGTCGTGGTTAAGTTGGTCCGTACTGGGTCCTAAACACTTTACATCTTCTTTTCTACTTTGATTTGCGATTTTGCAAATTAAATCAAATTGTGTCGTGCTGCGTTGCTTTTAAAATTTCCTTATATTAATCAAAATATTCTAGAACTACTTTTGTTAAAATTTTAAAACCCACCATAAACAAAATAAAAAAAAGAAAACTTACCCAATCTACAAATCGACCTCTATTAAACTTTAGTGCTTGCGCTAAGATTATAAGGTATTAGCCAAGTAGCTAACCCTAGAGCTTTCTTTTTGAAACTGCTGCAATGGAGCGCCCAACGCTCTCTTGTTCTAACAACCTGCTGACGAGCTGCGACGCTCGCAATGTCACTCGCACCATCAAGTTTGGAGCAATTTTTGAAGATCTGGAGGTCGTTCTTGGGAAAGCCCCGTTAGTCATAATGAAAGTTGCTGCTCCAAAAGTTCAGGAGCCATTTGTTGAATTTAACCTGAACTTCCTTCAAGACTTACCTCTTGTAAGAGGGTCAAGACTACTGCCATCACAACACCCACCAAGCTTGTTGTTCCCGCTGCTGCTAAGGGAAAAGAAGTTATGATCATTAAAGATCCGATTGAGGGATTGACTATCTTACTATCTTGCCATATCTTGCCATCAGTATTTGAAATCAGATCAAGTTCAAAGACTACACTGCTAACTTGAACATAAATGGAAACCATAATTGGAGGGCTACTAAAGCCAAGACTCCTAAGGAGATACCTGTTGAGGAAGATCCTCAACATGATGAGTCGAGATTACTGGAAACATATCCAATCCTGCGAGGAAGTAGATTCCATCCTTTAATGGGTACCAATGGGTACGAGAGTATCCAGAAAATTGCTATTACTTTACCATCATTTCATGGACATGGTGAGGAGAGAAAGAAGTCCACTCCTATCGCCCGAGTCAGTTTAGTTTTTAAGAGGCTAACTATCAAGGAAGGTTGCTCAGTTAGTGAACAACTCAAACGGGTGGGACGTGTAGTATCCCCTCACATGAAGAAAGAAATTTTAAAGGATGTCAAATCTACAAGACGACCTCAGAAATCAATTGAAGCTTTGCCTACTAGTATTCCTGTCTGGTTCCACTTAGGGAGAAGAGTTGATACCACCATAGTTACCATTCATTCTACCATTAATAGGATAGTAGGTTGTCAACCAGCTAAGTCATGACTGGGTCCAAGATTTCTACCTATCACACATTACAAGGATATTCCTAAAGTTTCAAAGGAAAAGATGAAGAGATTAACCAATATTGAATTTGATCTGCACCATGGGGAGCATACTTCTCTTCGACATACCGATGTTTCTACTGATACATTTTGTATTAAGACATCACCGTCAAAGAAGAAGGTGTAGGAACCCAAGGTTGTTGCACTGATTCGGCCCGGTGAGCCCGCGAGGCAAGGTCATGGGATGAAGCCAGGGTCCAAAATATTTGACAATGTCATAGCAATTGCCAGCGAGATGAAAGAACAAGATGAGGAGGTCCAGCAGGGTTCTCCAGATCTTAAGGTAATTCAAGAATCAATAATTGAAGAAAAAATTGAAAAGCTCAGGGTCAAGATTTTTGAGCTGGATGTGGACCATGGAGTCTCCATTGATCATGATGACTATAATGATTACCTCAAAGAAGATTTCATGGATGTCAATGTTATCGAGACCAGGGCCGCTACATCTGTGTGTGAGGCTCAACCTCTCATCAAAGAGAACGCCGTAGAAGACCTACGTAGGGCTATCCTCCTAAGGGATGAGCAAGTCAGCCAATTGGAGAAAAGGATAGAAGAGATGGTCGCAACTATGACCTCCATGGCGACAATTCAAGGAAAATCTCGAATCCCACAGTTAGCCTCTCCAGAGGTCAACCAATTAGAAATTATACATATTACAAATGTAAGAAGAGAAGTTTCCTCAGCAAACGGGGATGCACAACTAAAGAAGGATTCTCCATCGAACGCCATGCTAGAGAAGGAATTTAAACAAATGTTCGAGCAAGTTCGGGAAGCCTTAACCAAATCTAAGGGTGGTGCATTGGTTTTAAAGAGTAGACCTTACCCGAATGAATTTCATGTTGTACCATTCCAAAATGATTTTGGGTCCCCAAACTTTAAGATATTTGATAGGACTGGAAATCCCAAACAGCGCATAACACATTTTCGAGCCAGTTGTGGCAATACAAGAAGTAACAAAGATTTACTCTTCCAACAATTTGTCAACATCCTGTCATGGATTGCTTTCGATTGTTATGCTGATTTACCCAATGGATCAGTTAAGACGTTTGTTGAGATGGAACAATTAATTGTGAAGAGACTTGCCGAAGTGCAACACCATGTCTCTATAGGAGAGCTCATGATGGAAAAGTAAAGGCACAATGAGACTTTGGTGGATTACATCTTGAGGTGGAGAAACCTTAGCGTGAAGTGTGAAACTTAGCTACAAGAACATCACATAATTGAGATTTTACTCAAAAACATTTACGGGCCAGTAGCTTTCATGCTCAAGGGACTCACCATTAAATCCTTCAAGAAGTTACTTAACAAAGTCAGTAGTCTTCAAGAAGAAATAAAACATATGGATTCTCATGAGAAATCCAAGGCACCCAAAGTATTTGAAAAGAAGTTAGGAACAGTACGTAAAGGAAAACAACTAATGAAGATATATCCAGCAAATACTCGCCAATTTTAGCAGCATGCTCATAAACAGAGTAGCCAGTCCAACC
>NW_018241863.1:0-343 GCF_001263595.1 Phalaenopsis equestris
TGGCCTACCCAACGCTGACCTTTTCCTGCAACCTGGCAACGGAACGCAACGCCCGTAATGTTGCTCCCGCCATCAAGTTCGGAGTTGGATTTGAAGACCTCGAGTTATCCTCGGGAAAGCCCCGTTCGTGGTAATGAAGATCGCTGCCCCGGATAATCGCTGCCCCGGTAGTTCAAGAGTCGTCTGCAGAATTCAATTTGAACTGCCTTCAGGACTTCCCTGCCTGCAAGAAGGCTAAAGCTGCTGTCATCAAGCCTGCTATCCCTGCTACTGTTAAGGGAAAAAAAGTGATGGTCGTTGAAGATTTGACTGAGGGATTAACTGTTCCGCCACCCGTGTTTGA
>NW_018241864.1:0-2022 GCF_001263595.1 Phalaenopsis equestris
AGAAAGGGGAAGTTCGGCCGTTGCGAGGGTAAAATCGGAAATAAAAATTCATTTCTGTGAAATTAAAACGGCACAATTTTGTTAATTTAAAAATATCTTTATTACAAAAATAACATACAAATTACAATAAAACACTCTGAAATTAATCCGAGGAAACAAAGTACCTAACAAGAGGATCCGACACCACTTCTGTCCAGACATGCCCCAGCGTAAGTATCCTTCTATACAAAAATTCTTCCTATGATCTAAATTGATTCAATCGGTCTGATTCAACCTATGTTTGAAAGACTCGAGACTTCTCTCGCATATCCAAGAGCTATTGACGATCAGTCATCACCGTCTCCTCCACCTTCGTCATACAAGCCAATAACTTGTGTGTATCCTCATCCTGTTGGATATTGGCTGAACGAATGAAGAAACTTTCAATCTCGTCAAAACAATGAACCAACGATGAGACATCAGGATCCTTTCGGCACCTTCCCCACATGTCTTGGGGGTAGTGGAGGGTTGTCAGGGCGATCAACCCCACCCATCCTCACTTGAGTCAGCCACTCTCACCTAATGCTTGCTCTGCGTTCCTCATTTAGATTTAACAGAGCAGGATCACTTGCATCATAAATTGTCATAAATAAAAAAGACTTCGAACTAGAACCTAAAATTCAAGACAAAAGTCTCATACCCAGGAATCAAATCAATTCAGACACCGTAAGTGACACAGTAAGCTCACCAGGGAGCAGTGATGAAAGTGATGGAAGAACAAGGAAGCTACTTATGTGACCCGATTGGTCGGAGAATTTTGCGCCATATTAGGTGGGTGAATGGTCGGAGCAAGAATCAAGCCAGTCATCGAAACATTCGTCATCGGAAACATTCTTCCGTGTTGCGCGTAAGATTGAATCAATGACCCCATCTGATCCGTCAGCAGAAGCAGGAGCCTCTTCCTCTTCATGACAACTTTTTTTCTCCTCTCATCTTTTGGGCAATCCCATCCTTTCACTTTTTAAAAATTGATTGATCCGGTTCTTTGTGCATTTCTTTGTGGTTATGTCGGCATGTGACCTAGTAAGTTTGTCCATGATCTAAATGAACCAGAGCTCAAGAGGCAATCTACTTATGCAAAGAAAAGAACGAAATCAAACATGTAAGAGCGTCCCATCGCCCACACCCTATTTATAGAAATCTTGAGCTCTAAAATCAAGGGAGTTCAATCATCAAGTCATTAATTGTAATTGAATGAGATTTACTTTTTACATTTAATTTTTTTTATTCTTAACACAACATCACTTTTAAGAACTAAAAGAATCAGTGAACAAAAATATATACTTCAAAATGGTATCGGTGCATGTTTCACAGGGTTCCAATGGTTCAAAATGAGGAAGCATGATGAAGGAAGATCCCCTGCAAGGAGATCATGTGACCCATCGAGCAATTCAAGGCAAGCTGAGTAAAAAACCGACATGAGGATGGCCGATCGGTACCAACCAAGCACCTCACTTGTAAGCTCGCTAGGAGCACCTCACTCGTATGCTCGGTGCATGTTTCACAGGTTTCAGTTTCATCCATTTGAAAGCACAACCATTTGAGAGGTGTGGGGTCTTACTGTGGCGATTGTTCAATTTGCTATGATCAAGATGAGTGTATGACTAGGTTTTGAGTCTATTATTGATCGCACGTTGTCAACTTTCTAGAGTATGTTTGCAATTTCAATTGTAATTATTGCAAGCTACGATTTATTTTGTATTTTCAAAGAGTTATGATTTATTTGTGGATGGCTTTTATTTTACTCAGGTGGCTCTACAAAAAATTCTTCTTCTATCACTCAATAGCTTTCCATCTTAGTTTTCATTTTGTATCATGCTTTGATTCTTTTTCATTTCTTTTGTTATAACTTGTATATTATTTTAAATGTTCATTTAAGATTATTTTTCATGTTTCTTTTTATATTAGTTGTGTTTTATTTAAGATTATTTTTCATGTTTCAAAGAGTTAAAAATTCTCCATTGCTTCAGGATGGTTTCTTGT
>NW_018241865.1:0-208 GCF_001263595.1 Phalaenopsis equestris
TAAAAAAATAAGAAAAAAAAGTTTTCTTTTTTTTTTTAAATAAAAAGAGCTGTAACTTCCTCAATCTCTCCTCATCCTTCTCTCTCTCTCTCTCTTATCAACCAATGCATCCTTTTTTTTTCTTTTTTTTTTTTTTTTTTTTTTTTTAAAAAAAACCCTTTTCTTTTTTTTCATCTCTCTTTCTTCTTCTCCTCCTTTTTCTTTTTCT
>NW_018241866.1:0-330 GCF_001263595.1 Phalaenopsis equestris
CGATAATGGCAGGTTTAAGTTCAAATGAATTAGCCTCTATAGCTGGTTTTTGAATACTACAATGAAGTTCATCCACCATAGAGTTTGCATAATCTCTTAAAGGTCTAAACTCTTCAACAAATTGATTATTTTGATTTGCTACTTCTTGATATTTTTCAGTAACTTTTAATTTTTTTAATTTATTTAGTAGTTCTTTCTAATTTAAAATTGTAAGACACAAGTCCTGTAGAACCTGAACTACGCATACATTACTATAAAACACATAAAATACAATAAAACAAAAAAAAACACACACAACAAGAACTTTATATATAAACGACACTACAATAT
>NW_018241867.1:0-373 GCF_001263595.1 Phalaenopsis equestris
GAAAATACAGATTCGAATCTAATGAATAATCTTTAGGTACACAAAAAAAAAAAAATTGTTTCTTAGAATCCACTCCGATAATACTGAAGAATATTCCTCCCATAATATTTTCAGAACACAATAATACATAAATATTACTATAATAACACCTGAATAATGCAGAATAACACGGGGAGAATATTCTCATGTGCTAAAACGATTTTTTTTTGTCACCTTCACGTGGCGTGGTTTTATTGGACTCCGAACATATCTCTACGACTGGAATCCGAATGTAATATTTGTTTCTACACAATATCCGAACACTCCTATCTAAAAATTTCTCAAATTCTTAATTTAAAATCAAGAGCAACCTCAACCCATATTTTTATTTTTA
>NW_018241868.1:0-384 GCF_001263595.1 Phalaenopsis equestris
AACCATTTTGACCAAATTTGACCAATTTGGTCTCTAAATTGACCAATGTGGTACATGTGATGGTCATTAGGTGATGGATTGACAATTTTGACCAAATTTGATCATTTAGGTCAACCATTGACCAGTTTGATTGATGTGTCCCGAATTTAGGGTTTGTTTGATGCATTTGGAATGTCTCCAAAATTTGGGCTTTAAAGGGTATATTGAGGTTTAACCCTAAATTTTAAGGTTAAAGGGGTTTGAGATATATTAAGGAAGTTAACTGTAGTAGATTCCATCCCAATATGAATTATGGATGTCATTGGTGATGTGTGCTGAAAAAAGTGAGGTCAACAAATCTATATTTTAAGTGTTCTTTCACTATGCAAGTTTGACATATTCTAG
>NW_018241869.1:0-225 GCF_001263595.1 Phalaenopsis equestris
TTCGCAATCTTAGTTCGTAGCGCCACAATTGTTTAAATGATAATTATTTGCAAACAATGTGACACCGCAATTGATCAAATGATCGCCGAGACTCTCATCAAGAAAACCAAGGGTAATCCATCATCCAAGAAAAGAAGCTGATTCATCCCAACCAAGCCAAGGTAAAATCTCACCCCTCTTATTTCAATTGGTATGAAGTCATTTTGTAGGGTCATGATGCAAAAT
>NW_018241870.1:0-1585 GCF_001263595.1 Phalaenopsis equestris
TACTAAAGTTTAAAACTTAAATTATCAATCTCCTTGACATTTTCTCCAACCCACTTAGTTTCTTGAATACATAAGATATTAATTTTTCTATGAATCATAATATCAACTAATTCCATTAATTTACCATTGAGAGTATCTATATTCCAAAATCCTATCCTAATATTAGTTTCATTAGATTCTTGGACTAACTTCTTTACCCGCATTCGTCTGTAATGTGGGAACCCTTGCTTATTTAACACTACATCCGGGCGTCGGTGTAGCAGCCTTGGACAATTTCCACTGTATTCATGCTATACAATTCCAGGAGACGCCTTAACACTTGCATAATGATCAAAATGATTCATGTCATGATTTTTTTTCGACAAGTTTTACGCTGGTTGTCGACTACCTAACACAACCCTCCACTTTTCACATTCGGACTTGGAACCGACAATGACAGTGTTCAAGGGCCGCTACGCTGTTATCATTTGTATAAATAAATTAATTTTTTTTACTTTTATAATACAAATATCTCAATATTTTCATTTATATTATACTATTTTACTGAGTTTTATAATCCAATATTCAAATTCATACAACATCATCAATCTAATTACAATTTTATAAAATCTACATTAAGCCTTTATGATTTCCTCTTATCCCCCATAAATTTTCAATACATTTCTCCATTCTATCCACTAAAAATTTACTCTTCTATTAAGAATCCTATTATTTGTATGATTTAAGAGTTAGAAATATAATTTTAGGAATTTCAAATCCTCTGATTTTAGTAATTCTCATTTTAACCTTACAATTATTTAAATATTGAATAATTTAAATCCAATCATTAATAAAATTTAATTGATTTTAGATATTTTCTATCTCACAAAATTTAATCCTAAAACAAATTAACAAATATTTGATGAGAATTTAACAAAAATTAATAGTTATCTGGCCTAATTATTTTGAGATTTTAACTCTATCAAGATTTAATGAATTTTGATTTATAAAATTTACTAAACATACTCGAATTAAATTCTAATTGTAGCCAACTTTAAAAATTTTCCACACTCATGCAAACATATATTATCAAGTAAATTAAATTAATTTATGAAGAATGATCTATTTATGATTTAGGGTTTGTTTGGGGTGGTTGGAGCTTATTGAATAATTTACTGATAAACTGATTAAAAATAATCTGCTTATAAGCTAGGCATAGTGTCTATTATAGATTTTTATTTTTCTGGAAAAGTCAGACCGCTGTTAGAAAACTGCTACCACACCTAGATAAGTGTGGTATGAAAACACTGCTTTTAGCATTTTCAAAACATAGTTTACCCAAACAGTTCAGGTGCATTTTCAAAACGCCATCGCACCAAATAAGCTGCTCTACCCCAAACAGACCCTTAATGAGCAAATTATTTTTCGTGCAAATTTATTTATTTTTTCTTGAGAGAATTAAATTGAACACTCTTTTTTATTGTTATTAACTAAGGTAGCATATAAAAGTTTAAAAATTATAATTATGCAACAATAATTTTAAAATTTGATTGAAGTATAATAATCAAAAATTTTTTAATAATTAGAATCATTTTAGTTATGTAAT
>NW_018241871.1:0-311 GCF_001263595.1 Phalaenopsis equestris
TCTCCTCCACTCTTGAATTCCTTTTTATACAAAAATAAGAAAAATATAAAACATGTTAAGCACAGTACAAAACCCATCCATAATATCTTAATAAAAAGGCTGTGACTTAGATGTCAAGCGACACTTATAAAGAAGAATGGACTTGCATCTTGACTAGAATGATGACTACTTATAGTAGTTGTCCTCCCCCATAAGGGCTAGGTCACCTCCACAGAAGAGATGAAATTTAACTACTTCGATAGGTGGGCTTGATTCAACCAATTCAACAAGTGGATGAAGTGTATTAGTTTTCATGTTAGAGTATGCAGAGA
>NW_018241872.1:0-1635 GCF_001263595.1 Phalaenopsis equestris
CGGGTTGGCACGTTGGCGGGAGCGGGAGGGATAAACGAGATGGATAAAAATTTATGTCATCCGAGAGGATCATTATGTTGGCGCCGAGCAACGTGACGCTCAGTGGTTAGCAGACTGAACATAATATTTTTCCTGAGTAGGGTGGACTGTATACGTTTTACACATATAAAAATTATCATAAGAAAATAATGCCTTATAAATTTATTAACTTTTTTATTTATAACTATTTAAACATTAAAATTTTAAGAATATATGTACTTAATTTACAGTACGCTGCTTTTACAGCAAATCAAATGACCCTTAAAATAAAATTAGGCACCTTTTTGGATACAAATATACATCCCTTTCTACATGAATCTTTTTTCCTTATATTGCAGTGTTTTCTTCAAAATATACATGTGATCATTACAAGTAGACCTGTTGTGATTTATGATTCTTAGATCTTAGTTTGTCTTTTGAGAATCACGATCTCATAGTTAGAGTCGAGCAAATGACAGAAGGAAGAGAGAGTAGAATAAGGCTTTATTTGGTGCAGTTACAGATTCTCAACTTTTCAGCTGCAGCTGCACTGCCTCGAAAAGCTGCTACAGGGAAGTTGTCTACCTATTTGTTGCAGCTGTGTGAAAACAGTTGTGGGGCAGCTGTATCTGCAAAATTGAGCATTCTGCCCCTGTTCAATAAATTTATTTGTAACAAAACTGTGACACCCACTTATTTAATAATTTAAAGGCAAAAACTAAAAATAATGATAAATTTATTTTGAAGTTTACAAATATGTTCAAAATAATGATGAATTTATTGAAAGCTAGCCTAATAACCACAAACTTGTACTAAATAAAGCTAGCTTAAGGTCCATAACCTCAATAAGTTGTAATGAACAAAGGTTGTCTAACAACCACAAACTTGTGTTGTCAATTGATTAGGTATTAGTAAACATTATTTCAAAGCGTGCAAAATTAAAAGGACTTCATGACGAAAAGTTACATCCGAGCACTAAAGTCTACTTTAAACTCACATATTCACTTACCACAAGAAATTTTCCAAACTCCAAACCGTTGACATCCAAAGCTTTCACAAGAGAGAGAAAGGTCACACATATAAACTTGATAATTAAACAAGAAATAAATCCCAACTTTTAAGGATAAAAAAGAACCACCCATCCCATACCGGTGAAGTCATCATTCTGAACCAAATAAAAGAATGTTGAGGAAAATAAATAGAAAGAAGAAGCAATAGACAAAGCCAAGAAAAAGAAAAGCACAATTAATCACACCTCAAATACAAATCTATCAAAGAAGGATCTAGTAGTGGGGAAGAACAACACAAAGAAGGGAACCGCGGTGAAGTCTTCGTAAGCTAGATAAGATTCATCCTTCCAGTTTGAAGTTGACCAGAGCTTCATCAACCCCATTTTGATCGGATTCAGAGCTGACGGGGATTGGAATAGGAGAGAAGCATTTCTGGAGGGAGGAGAAGGGGAGTGAAGTAGACTTACCTCTGAAGAAGGTGAGGCTTGGGGCTTCAAGCGATGGTGGAAGAAGGAGCAGCAGGCAGGTCTGCTTTGGCTTCGCGAGATAATCGGGAGCAGGGGATGGGCGAAGAAGCACTAGGATAGAAGATTCCTCTCCTTCGGCT
>NW_018241873.1:0-279 GCF_001263595.1 Phalaenopsis equestris
TAGAGGTTGTATGAGAGGACCAAAAAAAAGGTGTCATACCTATACGATACATCAGACACTAGCATCTTGAAAGATGAAACATATATAAAACACAAAAAAAATTTGCAGGAAATAAAACTGCTAGGCACGAGCCAGCTTAGTCTTGCCTCTGCTTCTGGTTCTAGGAGTGGAGACGGCTAACAAATTGTTGAGTGTTGTTTCATTACCCGAAGTTACTAGAGTACCATCGATTAAGTTCTCAAGTTGGGGTGTGCCTCCATTCTTCTTCTTCTTTCTAGA
>NW_018241874.1:0-1883 GCF_001263595.1 Phalaenopsis equestris
AATATTTGTTCGTGTTGTTCATGTTCGGCTTGTTAGCTTAGCAAATGAGGTGAGCGCGAGCTTGTTAACAAGCCGAACAGGATCTGTTTGCGAACAATGAGTCATTTTGACAGCCCTAATCTCTTCTATCTACCACTTATTCCATGTCTTTAGTGGTTGTTTGTTTCTATGTGTACTACTCCACATTTTATGTGAAATCGTATCAAATCAAGGGAAATAAACTCAATGAGTCATCCTAAAGATGGAAAGACATGAAAATATTTTTATCATAGTATGTTGTAGAGGCACGCAATGCTCAACTTGAATTATGCTCTAATTGATTCTCACCATACAATAAAACCTCCTTGCCTTAATCTTATTTGTCAATGATCTTTACGCCATACAATCCATAACTTGAGATGTGCATGACAACACCATTCTTCCTTAACATTTATTTTACTCGATATCAGTAGCCCTTAAGGTTGGTTTGATGTATATTTTTAGCCATTAATTGATAATCTATAAATTATTTGGGAAAGAGCTGTCATGACATATAAAATTTCCATGAAACATAATTTTTTTAATAATAGCATCATTACTATGGACAATAAGTATTTTTCTTGTGTATGAAATATTATTTGGTTGGAGCATTATGGGAAAGTTATCTTGTTCACTGTACATTTTAAATGCTGACCATCCCTTCAGATGAAATGAGAATGCATTCAGAAGAAATAAAGTAGACAAATGAGCACCACCTCAAATAGTTGTTGTGGATGATTTATTGTAGATTGCATGTGACATTCTAAAGATTACTAAATGCCCTGAAATTTCTTCACACTGTTCATTCGGCTTTGACATTACTCATAATTGGACAAAAATATCCTTTGCTGGGATTTTCCTTACCTTAAGGATATCATCAGACATAATCTTGATATGATGCACATGGAGAAAAAATTCCTTAATAAAATCTTCAATACTGTGATGAACGTTAAAGACAAATTTAAGGATAACATGCTATATTTGAAGGATATCAGCAAAAGACGTGAGTTAGAGATATAAGAAACTACTACAGGAAAGTTTATAAAACCTAAAGCAAAATATTGTCTTTGGCATAGTGAAGATTAATTTGTGAAGGGCTCCAATCATTAAAATTCCCTAATGGATATGCTTCAAATTTGAGCCATTGTGTTGATGTGGGATCATGAAAGATTTTTGGAATGAAAATCCATAATACTATATTTTTCTATAAAATGTGGTGCATTAACATTTAGTTGCCTAACGAGCAAAATACTAAATTCTTTGATTGAAATTAGTGTGTTCTTCAGGGAATTATGTGCAACTTATTTAAAACTTGATGACATATATAGCTAGGAGCAAACATTCAAATAATGATGTGCAAGCTAAAAAAAATATTCCCGCTTAGTTTTCTCTACTCAATCAAGAATTTAACAATACATCACATGAGGCATTAATTTGCGGTCCAGTTCAGTATCGTTGGATGTATTCATTTGAGTGGTAATAACATTTGCACTTAGTGGTTGCTTTATTACTAAGAATTTCAAAATGTGCTGAAGAATGTTTTATTTTTAAATTTTTGAAAAGAACTATGAGGAATAAAGCTCGACTGAAAGGCTCAACATGTGAGGCATATT
Source organism: Phalaenopsis equestris (assembly GCF_001263595.1). Classification (NCBI taxonomy): domain Eukaryota; kingdom Viridiplantae; phylum Streptophyta; class Magnoliopsida; order Asparagales; family Orchidaceae; genus Phalaenopsis; species Phalaenopsis equestris. Next base: position 1,632 of record NW_018241874.1, read on the forward strand.
TATTGCGTGAGAGTACGACTTTCTACTCTTATATATTTGGGTAAGAGGAACCCACGAAAGAGCTATTAGGTGTTGTGCTTCCTCAGTACTTTCGATTTTTCAGATGTCAGGAGAAGCATAAGGGAGGCACATATCACGTTATCTGGTGATCGAGAACTTCAAAGAACAATCCTTTATGTTATTCTTAATTGAGACGAAGTTCAACCCTTCATTGAGTAAGACATTTTTTTTAGTACTTGTTCAATATATATC
>NW_018241875.1:0-423 GCF_001263595.1 Phalaenopsis equestris
GTTAAAAAACATACCAATATGAGTGTCCTTCTTATATAAAATCAATGTTCCGAACACGCTCGTGTGGTCCATTTTGTCAACTGGGGTCATCCGAACACATTTGTTGATGATCGAGTAAATTTGAGCTCAATTTGCATGCGGTGCGGCAAGTGAAATATTTTTGTCTGATCGGAGTCATTTAACGTGCAAAATGATGATCGATCCTCGCCTAAGCAACAACCAAAGTCATGCAGACTGCTCTAGGCAGCGAGTCGCTCAACCCGTGCCAAATGGTCTTAATTTTGCGTTACGCCGGATTCACTTCAATTAAATTCAACATTGATTCAAATTTGTGGATTGTAAGTGTTATGATGTTTATTTGTACTGTGCATGTGGGTGTTTGAACATATTATGTGAATTATATTGTGTCACGGAATGCAAGCT
>NW_018241876.1:0-871 GCF_001263595.1 Phalaenopsis equestris
TACAGATAACTATTCTCATTTAGTACGAAGATAAGTTAAGTACACTTCAAAATGCAATTTGAATACAGAAGAGATAAGTACACTTCAAATTGCAAATTGAACCATCATGCGTAAATAATAAAATGTAAAATAATTTACTTAAACCAATTCGATTATTTAAAGTTTTGCATTTGAGTTAGTAGGGTTGCGCCAGGCTCATGCTACAGTGCAACTCAAGAGCGACGCTAAGGACCCTAGCAGCAAGCTGCCAAACGGGTCCTTCCCCAGTAAAAATTAATTTAATATCAAAGTAAGCCGATGGCCCACATATCAGATATTAAACTGATAAGAACAGATACTACACTTGATCTTAGCCAAAAGGCCGAGAAAGGTATGATTTTGGAAGCCGTGACCTGCTTCTTTTATATGACAACGCACTCGCAATATAATTGAAAGTAACGATGTGGGATTAAATGGGATTCTTATTAAATTATTTCGTATTATGCTAGAATTATGCTGTGAGAAAATAAAATTAAAATTGAATTGACAGATAGAAACTACAATTATATTTTACTTCAGAATAGAATTAAAAGTTTTCATTATATGCTTATTTGTATTATTATATAATCTTTTTATTTTTATCAATACTTTAGTTTCGCTTGGATCACATATAGGGGTGTAAACGAGCAGAACAAGAGCGAGCCCAGCCTCAACCTTTATTCGGTTCAAAAAGTGTGTTCGTGTTCGACTTGTTTGCTTAGCGAGCCGAATACGAGTCGTTCATTTTGACAACCCTAATCACGTAGTCATAAGATGTGAAGGATTGAGGTAGGATTTAAAAATTATTGTTTATATTTAAAAATCATTTGAATTTAATTTAATAATTTTTATT
>NW_018241877.1:0-233 GCF_001263595.1 Phalaenopsis equestris
GTAAGGCTTATTGGGAAGATCGCAATCGATGCCGAGAAACAGCATGGCATCGAGAAACAAGCGGTCGGATCGCCGGCAATGCAACAATCGCAAGTCAGGCAGAGTTGGAACGGCTGATCTGGTGTGTCTCCATAGCCGGCGGTGGTGAGTGAGGCTCCTGCTGCTGAAAAAACATTGCATCAGCTACCGAGGATGATGAGCTACCGGGGACGGCGCAAGCCGCTCCGCCGGGA
>NW_018241877.1:4262-5097 GCF_001263595.1 Phalaenopsis equestris
CTTTTATACATTCTTGCACATAAGTCTTTAAACTTCTCTATATTCCCTATTACTCAATAGAATCCTAAACTATATACAATTCTTAACACTCTCTCTCAAGATGAGCAAAAGATATCCACTAAGCCCATCTTATCACACAACACAGATAGCTCTAATGAGCTAAGTTTGTTGGTGAGGCAGTCAGCTACTTGCTCCCTAGTAGCTACATGATTTATCTTCAGTAGCCTACTATTCAACTTCTTCTTGATGAAGAACCTATTAGTCTCCACATGCTTGGTTTTGTCGTGCCACACAAGGTTGTTGGCAATGTTGATTGATGACTTGTTGTCGCGCCACTATTTCGTATGAGTTTCTTGTTCCACGATGTGCTCTACCAATAAAGCTCTCAACCATAACTTCTCGGCAATTCCTAAGGCCATGACCCTATACTTTACCTTTATCATCGACCTCGTAACTATTGACTGCTTTTTGCTCTTCCAAGAGACCAAATTGCCCCCTACGAACATGCAATGTCCTGATGTGGACCTCTTGTCATCAGCATAGCTAGCCCAATCAGAGTCACGGTAGCCCTCAATACATAAATATTTGATTTTCTTGAATATCAACCCCTTCGTTGATGCACTATTCAGGTATCTCAGAATCTGACACATTATATCCTTGTGGCCCTTTTTCGGATCGTGCATGTAGCGACTCACTACACTTCCTTCAAATGATATGTTCAGACGAGCGTGACTCAGATAGAAGAGACGATCTATCAACCTTTGATACTTCTCATGATCAACACGCTCTCCAACCTCTAAGCTCAACTTCTCTTATGATCAATTGGCGAAATTAT
>NW_018241878.1:0-284 GCF_001263595.1 Phalaenopsis equestris
ATCAGAGTCACGGTAGCCCTCAATACATAAATATTCGATTTTCTTGAATATCAACCCCTTCGCTGATGCACTATTCAGGTATCTCATAATCTGATACATTACATCCTTGTGGCCCTTTTTCGGATCGTGCATGTAGCGACTCACTACACTTACTTCAAATGATATGTTTGGACGAGCGTGACTCAAATAGAAGAGACGATCTATCAACCTTTGATACCTCTCATGATCAACAAGCTCTCCAACCTCTATGCTCAACTTCTCTTATGATCAATTGGCGAAATTAT
>NW_018241879.1:0-558 GCF_001263595.1 Phalaenopsis equestris
GGACCAAAGGGTAAAGAATATGTATGCTCCTTTTTAGCAAAATCCAATTTGAAATAATTCACTTTATCCATTCACTTTAATTTCTTGATAAGGAGGAGGATGCTTTCTTATATATTGAACTTCACATTAGAAACTTTATTAGTAGAATTAGTTATTTAAGAGTTATTAAATTTATTTCAATTGCCTATTAGTGACAGATAAGCAATTTGAACTATATTGTTGTGATTAAGTATTGATTTTCTAAAATCTTAGTTCGTAACCTCTAATATTACTCCCTGTGGGATCGATATCCAGAACTCCATTAGAGCCATGTATTACTTTAGTGATACGTATACTTGTGTTAATATGTGTGACTTTACAATTATTGAATATTTTTTACACCTCTTTATCGAATCTATAACCGCTGTCAAGTTTTTGGCGTCGTTGCCGTGAAATTAAATTATCTAGCAGCAGTATCAAATTCTTGTAATTTTAATCATATATAAAGTCGTTGTCAAGTTTTTGGCTCCATTGCCGGGGAGTAAATGACCCAAGGAAAATATGTTGAGATTTTCATAC
>NW_018241880.1:0-604 GCF_001263595.1 Phalaenopsis equestris
AAAGCAAATAAGGAGAGCTCACCGACAGAAGACCAGGAGACCCACATATAGTACGTAGCAGTTTGCCAAGTTAAGGTCAAGCCCAATCTAATGTAACCATTTGAGCTAAAGTTAACAAGAATAAACATGTTGCCCGAACCCATTGGATGAAGATTGGGCAGATAAGCATGCGTCATAAAAAAGCCTTTCAAAGCTAACAATCTACCCTTCAATAGACCATGCCCTAAAAAAGACTCAGTTTCTTAACCTCATCTATCATTCTTAACCTCATCTATCAGTTAGCGAGTGTGTTATATATCATATTATCCTGATTTATCATCTGCCTGATAACCTAGCCACATTCAACCACAAACAATCTCTCATCAAGGATCGAAGGATGACAACCAGACTAGACCAGCCAATCAGCAAAGCCTAGCTACTAAGTCTCATGAACTCGAGGGCAAACGAAGGCCGAGTGACAACATCAACTCAACATGGATGACCTAGGAAGCCATGTCGAGCCAGAAGGTGGTCTAACAAAGGACTCATATCTATAAAATACCTGAAATATCCTGTAACCATTCCCTCATTAAGGCAAGTATAAACATGTAATTTCACTTATTGT
>NW_018241881.1:0-3142 GCF_001263595.1 Phalaenopsis equestris
GGCAAACCCCACACCAAAAATAGTGTCGACAGACCACTACAGTTCATTTGAAGAATTCATAGCTACCGACATAGGACACGAGGAGACTGTTTACCTGGATACTGAGTCTTACACTCCATTACCCAAGTCCAATTGACCCATATTTGAGCACAATTTCAACCCAAATCAAAAGGCCTCAATTTGTCCTAAAACCAAAATCCCACTCAAATTGAACCCCCAAATCTATCCAATTGCCTCAATTTGGATCCCAAACTCTTACTAACATTTACAAACATCAAATGGAACCCTCAATTGACCTTGATAATGCTTCAATTTCACCCAATTTCAACCTAAATCCGGGCAAAATTAATCATGTGCCCAAATTCCACCAAATTGAATGCCCAAACCCTAAAATTGGCACCCAATTGATGTTAAAAACTCTTCATGACATTCCCCTAGACCATGTTCAACCATCAATTTGGACTTAACCCAACTCTAGCCCAACCTATGCCCAAGTCTAACCCAACATCCTCAAAATTGACCAATTGCAAAAATCCATCAAATTGAACCTCCAAATCAATTCAAAATCACTCCAAAACATTTTTAAACTCCTTGTGAAAATCATCCAAACCAAATTGATTAATCAATTGGGCTCAATGGCATGGCTAGTTAACTCAGTCCCAACTTCAAGCCAATTTGACTCATATAGAACCCATGCACCAAAATTGGCTTAGCCATGACAAAGTGACCAATTTAATGACACCACAGCCACTAGATGGTCCCTACTGACTAGGTTAGACCCACTTAGCCCACCCTAACTAAGCCATGGACCAAAGGTCCCCTAAATCAAGGGATTTGTTTCCTAAATTGCTTAAGCCAAAGATATTTTTGCCAAACCCAATCACCAGCCCAAATTAATTGTTGTGACATATTCCTCCGAGGTTCTTGAGCCACCCGAGCACCTCCCCTACCATGGTCAGTTGCCGGAGAAGCCAACACTGAGTACTCCCATGCCTAAATTCAAAACCAAACTTACCCATCTTAGCTGGCCATTTCCAATTGGCTCTAGCACTTTGAAACCCTCCACATAAGCATAATTTAGCACCCACTAACTGGCCCTGGTAGTCACCCCAAGCAATTTTATTTAAACCCCCCTCCCATGGCCAAAAGAGAGAGAGAGAGATCAAATTTCCTTAGGGATACTCTGCTCAATTGCTCTCAGACACTCTCCAAGAACTCCTAAGCTCATTGTAACCATTTTCCCCCTTTGGTTCCCACTGTGAGAGCTCTTCAAATTTCCTTAGGGATACTCTGCTCAATTGCTCTCAGACACTCTCCAAGAACTCCTAAGCTCATTGTAACCATTTTCCCCCTTTGGTTCCCACTGTGAGAGCTCTATTTTGAGTTCAAAATTTGTCTTCCACACTCCACCAAACTTCAATTAACTGTGCACACACCATCCCCACAGTGAGAGAAGTTGATTCCCCATAGAAGCCTCATCACAGAGAGCCCCTAGCATAGACTTTAATCAACACCTAAAATTGGCCTTGGTCAAGCTTGGTCAAAAACATACCTAGACAATTCACCAGGGCATGACTTCATCTGGAGGTTTGTTAGACCCAATTGAAGTTACCACAACCATCTAATTGAGGTTTCCACTGTCATATAAAAGTATTGAACTTTAACCCTAAACCGAGCTTATTTTGATTCTCCATGTGCAATGGCTTAATTTCATGCTTGATTAACCGTATAGATATGTTCATCTTGAGTAGATGAAGGTTTAGAAAGAAACCCCACGTGATTTGGTTTAGTCTAGAGAAGATCTTAAGGTTTTAGTGTGAGCGGTTCTCGGGTTAGGTCACTTGGGGACAATGAACGGAGGTCGTCCCATTATGCATGTATTGGATGGACGGAGGAGATCAAGCTGGATGAAAAGTTGGAGCGAAAAGTTGGGTTAACGAGTCAGCTACGTGGATGGCGAAGTCAAATGAAGGAGCACCGTGTGTGAGCTCGGAGCTGTCATAGGATGAGGTGGGACCGCGTGTTTAAGTAGAAAAATATGGATTTTTTTAGATTTATTTGAGTGCCTGATCTTCAAAAATCCATATCTTTCTCTAGAAAAATCATAAAAATAAAAAAAAAAAACCCCTCTTGCTCAGTGAACAAAGGAGAAAAATGTGGATTGAAAAAATAAAAATTATTTTCCAATTATATGATTTTTAATTAATTAAATACCCTCTAAGGTATTTTTATTTATTATGATTAAATACTAATCACCATAGCTTGAAATTTTTAGGGTTGGTTCCTCATGTCAGAGGGCATCTTCTCTGATTTTTTCAAAGTAAGAGAGCACCTCTGTGCTTCTGACCCTAATTTTCAAGCCTAAGTGACCATTTTTCAAAATTTTCAAAAAAACACAAAATAGTTCAAAATGTGTGCAATTATTCCCTGATCACTTTAGACCCTTTAAAATATTTTTCCTGATTTTTCTAAATTAAAATAATTTGTTTAAAGGCCTAAAATGTATTTTACTTATTTTCTCACTAAAATAATTATAATAAATTAAATATAAATCATAAAAATGTAAAATTTGTTCCTCTAAGTTTCTTGGACTTAAAAGGGTTTAATAAAATTTAAAAGTGATTTTTGAAAATTAAAACATATTTTTGTATTTAAACAATCATTAAAAATGACCTTTAAATAATTATAATAATTACAATATTATTTGAAAAATCATAAAATTTTATCTAAATATTCTTCTAACCTAGGCAAACCTCCTATAATTTTCCCATAAATTAAAACTTCATTTTGATTAATTAAATAAATTAACATTGAAAAAATCCTATTTTTGACTTAAAATAATTATTTAAATAAAGTAAAAATTTTGAAAAATCATACTTTCCTCTCTAATATTTTAATTAATTCATGGATAGGGTACTCAAATATTTTCAAGGTCATTGGAATTTTACTTGGATTATAAGATGAAGAGCCCCCAAGGGCAGGGTAGTAATTTTAGGCTTTGGTGCCTTAATTAAAATTTAGAATCAACCATTAAGAGAAAATGGATAATTTTGATTCTAATGAACATGTTTGGATGACTAAAACACTATGGGTTAAAAGGTAGAAATCAATTAGCCACCTTTCCATGATAGGAATAAAATTG
>NW_018241882.1:0-4928 GCF_001263595.1 Phalaenopsis equestris
GTAACTGAAAGTGCATCACTATCACTGTAATTTGTAATGTCACTCTTTACCATATTCATGGACTTGGAAGATACATCATGTTTCTCATCAAATTGCTTCATGAGGTTTTGACAATCTCTCTTCATATGTCCTGGCTCCTTGTACTTGTAGCAATGAATTGTCTTTCTGCCTTTAGGATTTGACCTGCAATTTCGCATTCCAAAACTCTCCTTCTCCTCCTTCCTTCCACGATGATGAATACCCTTAGCATATAAACAATTACCATGAGAACTTTCCCCTGCATTCTCCTTTCGCTGGTTGTGAGCCAACAATGCTGCAATACTCTCATCAATTTTAATTGTTTCTTTCTCATATGTAAGATTAGTCACCAGATGTTCAAAGGAGGAAGACAATGAATACAACAGAATCATTGTTCGGTCTTCATCATTGCCAGATCTGTGATTATTTGATTGAAGACATTCAAATGCTGCACCAGATCAGTTTCAGCCTGCATCTTTAGCCCATACAGTCTTTGCTTCAAATACAGTTTATTTGTTAGAGATTTAGACATAAACTAATATTTTAATTTCTTTCATGGTTCTCCTAGAGATTTCAGATTCATAACATGATACATAATCTCTTCTGTGAGACATAAAAATATGGTCACTTCCGCTCGTAGCTAAAATTCTTCCCAATCTTCATCTTTTATATTATCAGGTTTCGTATCTCACAAAGACTTCAAAATTCCTTGTTATGCCAACAAAATTTTCACCCTTGTTTTTCATAATCTGAAGTTTCTGGTTTGTTTTTCATAATCTGAAGTTTCCGGTTCCATCGAACTTCACTATCTCAAATTTTGCACCAGACATTGCTATTTGAAATTAACCATGCAGCAAATTTTTCCTATTTGCACAAAAGAATTCGGCCGAACTACTGTGAACACCTTGCTCGAAGCCCTTTTCCTGTTCACATGAATGCCTCAACCGAACTCCACCTATCGCAACTCCTCCAGCTACAAATTTACGAACTCCGCTATCCGAACTCCTTTGCTGGCAAAACGATGTTCCTATTTGTGGTAACTGCAAGCGAACTCTTGTTCATGAACTCCACATTGTCTAACGCCGCGAAGGTTCTTGAACTGTCACGCCTCAAAGCCCAACTAGTTTTCGAAGAACAAAACTCCTCTGGATGTAGCAAAAGAAACATGGATGCGCGAACTCTACCTTGTCGAACTCCTTCCTGCTGCTGCTACAAGTCTTCTATTGTCGAGTTCGCAGAGACCTCGTCTCCTCCTGTCGCGACCTCCTCTGCGAACCAGAACGCTGTCTCTCCCGCAAACACCTCGCCACAGGAATTACGAAGGAATATTCCTTCACCTCCGATTGCTGCTTCTGCCGCCTCCTTGTTCCTCTGCGGCTACGCCGCTGAGCTAGTGTTCGCGCCGAAAATCCCCTTCGTCGTCGAATTGCTTTGCGCCTATTCGAGAATGATCGTCCCGATTGCGCAAAATCTAACTGTTTGTGATAAAAACCCGCTGAAAAACTGTCTTTATTGCCGAACTGCCACAGTTCATCAAATTCCAAAGCCCTGGCCGAACCTTTTTCTCAAATCTTCTTCCTACGTAGATCTCCTCCGCTCTAGAACCTGTCTTTGATACCAATTATTGAGAAATTTAGGGCGAAGAAAAACAAAAATTGACACAAAACCAGAAGAACGCGGAGATTTAACGAGGTTCGATAATGTGCCTACGTCCTCGGAAGCAGAGCGACGATTTCACTATTTCAGAGAAGTTCAATGCAGGTTACACATCATACCCATAAGGTTACACATCATATCTATAGATAAAACCCATAAATAAAATTACTGATACGCTCTCGCTCTCCCAACCCACTTATCTCCAAGAGACACACCTCTTCACTCCCAAGAGACTCCACAAGAGGCACCAAATTGTGGTATGAGCCATATTTTTTACATTTACACCCCTCGAATCTTTCATATCCCACTAAAAAATTAGAACCATTTTAACAATTTTATTGTGAAATACAACTTAAACCTTCTTCTTTTTTTTTTAACTTCATAAAATAAATATTAAATCATGTGTAACAATCATATTAGCTAAAATATCCACATCAAATTGTGCTCATTTAATTCGGATACCTTTTGGAGGATGGAAGTGTTCAATCACATCAATTATTTTAAAGCTTTATGCAATTATTAAAATCATTTCATTCATTTTTGTTTATTTTTATGATGCATATATCTGTTGTTAGGTAAGATTTGATGAGCAAACTCTCAATGACTATAAGATTAGGGCTTGGCATTATTTGGTTGAAATAAAAAAATATATAAAAATTGTCAAAATTTTTTGGTTGATTTGGTTTGTTTGCTACAATAATGATTCTATTATTTGTTCTAATATTTTTCTTACTTTTTCAATAAAACCAAGTAGCATAAATATTTAGATTTATTTATTTTATTTCACATGGTAAAATTATAAATTTATATATATATATTTAGATTTATTTATTTTATTTCACATGGTAAAATTATAAATTTTAACCTATATATATATATATATATATATATATAAAATTAAATTTATTGTTAAAGTTAATTATTTTTGGGGTCATCCTAAGTGCCTTATTGTAAGCACTAATTGACAAAAGAGTTTGAAGTTAAGCATCTTCCATTATTCTAATGTATAGTAGGTGAGGAATATGCATCAAAATTTTAAAATTATAGAGATATTCAGTTAAGGACAGTTATTAAATTTTCTAAAGCTTATGCACGTTGGTGGATTATGACATTACTTAATTTCTTCTTCACATGTTTTTTTTTTTTTTTAACACATATAACTTTAAATATTTAATATTATAAAATATTTTTGTTTCTTGTAGTGCTAACTTTTTTGTTAAAATAAAATTGAAGGTAATGCTAATTGGTGAACCCGAAATCGTCCTTGAACCACACCTTGCCTATGAAGGGTGAGTACACAGTAATGAAAAATAATAAACCTCATTGATTAGTTATTTCTTATCAAATGACTCTTCTATTTATAGAAGTGACGGTACAATAAGTGAAATTACATGTTTATACTTGCCTTAGTGAGGGAATGGTTATAGGATATTTCAGGTATTTTATAGATATGAGTTTGTCACTAGGCCACCTTCTGGCTCGACATGACTTCCTAGGTCATCCATGCTGAGTTGATGTTGCCACTCGGCCTTCGTTTGCCTTCGAGTTCATGAGACTGTAGGCTAGGCTTTGTTGATTGGCTGGTCTAGTCTAGTTGTCATTCTTTGATCCTTGGTGAGAGATTGTTGGTGGTTGGATGTGGCTAGGTTATCAGGCAAATGATGAATCAGCATAATATGATATATAACTCACTCTCTAACACGGAGGGCCAAATGGATGATAGACGAGGTTAAGAAACCGAGTCTTTTTTAGGGCATGGTTTATCGAAGGGTAGATTGTTAGCTTTGAAAGGCTTTTTATGACACATGATTATCTGTCCAATCTTCATCCAATGGGTTCGGGCAACATGTTTATTCTTGTTAACTTTAGCTCGAATGGCTACATTAGATTGGGCTTGACCTTAACTTGGTAAATTGCTACGTACTATATGTGGGTCTCTTGGTCTTCTGTCGGTGAGCTCTCCTTATTTGCTTTTACTTCATTCAAAATCGTTGAATCTCCTCGAGATTCATGCTGACACATTTTCAATGTACACTAATCAAATTAAAAGTACTTCAATTTCTACTTCGCTCTAAGTAGAATTTAATATTGAAATTAATTTGAGTCATGTAAAATTGATTTTAATTCAGCTCAAAACTAATCATTTTCAACTCTCTATATAATTATTTATAATTAATAATATAATAAATGTCATCAAGAATTTTTTTTCATCAAGCACGGATCTCGATGCATTGAGCAGAAAATATTCTAAATTCAAATTCAAGATAATCTAAGTCTTAATTCCAATAAATTTATAGTTAAGCCAAGAATCTTAATAAGATGAACCTAATGACACCGTGAGTGTTCTAATTCAAATCCAAATAAGTCTAGATCAAACACTTTAAGTGTTGTTGAAGGCTTTAAAGCATCAATTGGAAAAATCAAAAGATCTTAATATTTGGTCTATTTACAGTTGTATCGAGCATCTTGACGAGAGAAATTGAACGAGATTTTTTAAATTTTGGTGGCATGAAGGCATTAATATTGAAAAATTTACATGTGATCAAAGGAATTAATGTAGACCGTCCAGTGGAGTGTTTTTAGAGATAGACCAAATTTACCAAATTACCCAATAAAAAAATATAAATAATCCCTCATTCTTTACTTGAAGAGGTGGGAAGAGGAAGAGAGAAGTAAGTGAGCTCACCACTAAAGCTTAACTCTTAAAGTCTCGGCAATTTTCACTTGACACCAAAGTTTGTTATCGAAACCAGAGTTTGTCTTCAACCACTAAAGGTCATCGTTTACCACCACCAGGAATTGTTGCTACCAACTATAACCATTATATAAATCAACTCTTTCTTTTAGTCCAATTTTAATTATTATAGCCAAACAACTATTATAAAGTTGTGATCGTCAGTTTTTGTAATCATGTCTTCCCTAATACAAAAGAATGTGAACTTCAATACTTTCAATTTTCTAGTATATTACTTTAACTGGGCAAAGCCCCGTGAGTTTTTCCCTTTTCATAATTTTTTCATGTAAGAATTTGGTTGTCTTCTACATCTCTGTCTCTACCTGTGTTGGAAAATTATATTAAACTAAGATGTACAAATTTTCTATATGTGTGTGTGTGTGTGTGTGTACATATCTATGTGTGCCCCCTTGGCCTGTTGGTAGAGAAGCCTCTCTGAAGGTCGTAAGTCCTCTCAGGGCACGGGTTCGAATCCTCGCATATGTAGAGTATGATACTCGAATATACATATATATATATA
>NW_018241883.1:0-620 GCF_001263595.1 Phalaenopsis equestris
AACGAATCTTATTTAGCTATTTTTCTTCAAGTTTCGTATACAAATCCATTAATATCATCAAATATTATAAAATAAATATACTCAAAATTAATTCAGATCACATACTATACAAAATAAATGAAACATGTACAATAATTATTGTTTAATTTCTCTATCATAAAAAAAACTAAACGTCCCCATGACTGTTAAAAATAAATGTCTAAGATATCGAAATACCTAAACGCCATCTCACACAAGTAATGCAAAAGTCCTTACTCAACCTTAATCTAGCCCTTCTCTGTAACAACACATACGAATAAAGTAGGGGTGAACAACCACATCTCATTAGGCTACTCAAAATCTACTGCACTTTTCAATATTTATGCAAAAATATAAATATATATTCAATATAAATAAATCCAATATGTCAAAATATCATGTGTAGTATCTATCACAGTGTCAATTAAAAAAATTGTAACCGAGTACTAAACATATGTTAAATAACAGTATAAGCAACATGATATCATAAGTGTCAGAAAATAACCTGAAAATAAACTAAATTCTTTATTTGAATTATTTTATTATTTTCCCTTCGCCTCCTCATATCTCTACTTGTTCATATTTCTTTTATGGCCGTTATA
>NW_018241884.1:0-812 GCF_001263595.1 Phalaenopsis equestris
TGGTTCGACAAATTGCCTACGTCCACGGAGCTGCATAAGATTTTATTTGCTGAGAAAATTACACCGTCGAGCATCTCGATGTTTACAAAAACACTCTCGAATTTTTTTTTTCTTCTCCTCTCTCTCTCTCTCTCTCTCTCTCTCTCTCTCTCTTTTCCTCTAGCCACGTGAGAGAAATTTTAAAAGGTGTCTTCCTTGTTAGCAAAACCAAAAAAGCAACAACAGCTTTTTCTTTTTTTTTCTTGCAAGCTTACAGCGGAGAGATTGAAAATATGTTGGAGTAAGTTTCTTGGGCTTTGTGTTATCCTATTTATAACCAAGCAAGTAAGTTTTTCTTAAGGCAACCATAATTATATTTAGCAATTCTGCAAAGTGGGAAGTGGGATTCCAAATCAAGATGAGGCGACGCGGGAACGCGGAGAGGAGGAGGAACGCAGAGCTTCACGCGGTTTCGTGATTTACACGAATTAACGGAGAAGGAAAGAAGAGGGAGATTAGGCGTGCAACCGAGATTAAGGAAAGTTATTAAGCTTAATTTTTGGTTTAATAACTTGCCTAAGCCGCAGTGGACATGGCTCCACTATCTCAACAATTCTCTCACTTGGAGACTGGGACACTTACTGTATCACCCATTGGCTGCATCACCAAAAAAAATTTTTTTTTTCAAATGTGATATCCTCCACCTCTGCAACTCAAAACTCATGTCTTCAAGTTAGAAGACCAACTGAAGTCGAGCACAACTTCAGTTTCTCAAGTGTAACGCCCTTGGTCAAAATCTCAGCAGGATTCTTGCTTCCACAAATTTTCTCAAG
>NW_018241885.1:0-2095 GCF_001263595.1 Phalaenopsis equestris
CGGGTTGCAGCTTGGGATGAGCTGGAGAATAAAAAGCAGGCTTTCGGTTCATGCCTCTTTGTTGCAAAAAAACACGAGGGAATAGAAAGGGCTAGAGGTGATCGGAGTGACATGCAGAAGAAGGGAAATAAATCAAGGAATGGAGGAATGAGCCGAAAGTGTTGCAAGATTTCTATGAGAAGATGAATCGCGTGAGTTAGAACTGAATCGACCCCCAACTACAACTCCTGAGCCCTCCTTTATTTTATTTTTTGTCAAACTCTCAATGACTTCATCTCATAAATACATAAACTCAACCGTTCAAAAAAATCATCTTAGCGTTGATTTTATAAATAGCAATATTTTGAGTGTTATGTGTGTAAATCCTACAACTAACCCCTGCTTGCATAGCTTTCAAGCCCTTCTTGCTGCAGATCATGTAATCTTTTTACAATCATTTTCCTTTTCTTTTGGTTTCTCGTTGCCACCTTCTTAATCGCCTATTCCATGTTTTGTTCCTTTGCATACTTAGAGTCCTATATGAGGAAGTTGAAGGCAGGGCATCGCAACCCTCAAACTTGATCAGCCTCCTCATCTTGTTTTCCTTCCCCCCTTTGAGCAAGTTTCCAGTGACACCCTTTCACTTCATCATTAATTTTTCTTTTTTTCCAAACCCGCTTAATAAGCTTCTCGCCACCCACTTGAAAAAAATATAAAGGTAATTTTCTCCCCTTTTATATTTTTTTAATTAATAAATATTAATCATTATAATAATGATGATGATGATAATGTTAGGTGGTATGATTAGGTCAAATTATAACTTATAGTGAGTAGTTTAAGGATTGTTGTAGTTGGGCTTAAGTACATCATACCTTATTTTATTAGGCATTTATTAATTATTAATTTACTATAACATTTATAGTAATTGAGAGTTTTTATTATAGGACTTTCATTAGTTATGCTATGTTTGAACCATAATTAAACCTAGAGTACTCACTGGTGAAATTAAATTTGTGACATTATACAGATTTTGAAGATTCTTTATTGGTTGATTGAATACATAATTAAGAATAATATATTGCCTTAAAAGGTAGAAATATCATCATATAATAGTAATGGGTGTTTTTTTTATAATGAAGCCACCATAGATCTCAAATCAAAGAATAATATACTACCCTAAATGATAGAAATATTATCTTAGAATGGATCTAATCATTCGGATGAGAGAAATCTTCATGATTTATAGATCTACAAAACCAGGGTTTTTTCTTAACCTTACAAGTGAAAGATAAGATTTATTTTATTATGGGATATGGTATTCTTGTAAGGAAATTCCCTCATAGTTAATTGCATCTCAGGAGTGGTGTGTCTCGAGAATACCCTTGATTAAAGTTTGGGCTCATATCTTTATTATCATCAGCAAATGGCTGTTATACGTAGACATTGAAGACTCACATGGACGGATTTGAAGATTTTGAAATGAGTTGAGTGGAATTGGAAGATTTGGAATATGTTTAAACAAATATCGATTTTATTTGATTTGAGAAACTTGAGTGGGTTGAGCTTCATTTCATTTTAAAAGTTTGTTTTAGGGTTAACAATAAAGTTTCATTTCATTTTATTTTTCTTTTAGATTCTCATTGCCACCTTCTTAATCGCCCTTCTCACATTGTTTTAAGGTTAACAATAAAGTTTCATTTCATTTTATTTTTCTTTTAGATTCTCATTGCCACCTTCTTAATCGCCCTTCTCACATTGTGCTCCTCTGCATACTTTGAGTCTTATATGAGGAAGTTGAAGGTAGGGCATCGCAACCCTCAAACTCGATCAAGCTCCTCATCTTGGTTTCCTTTCCCCTTTAAGCAACTTGTTGACGATCTTCCCTTTCACTTCATCATCAAATTTTCTTTTCCAAACCTGTTCAATAAGCTTCTCGCCACCCACTAGAAAAAAAATATAAAAGTAATATGTTTTCGTTCATTTTTCTCTTTTTTTTATTTTAAAAAGGAGTCGTCAGCTTGTCGATCGTCGTATACTTCCCCCATTCGAATAAATCTCCCTCTCAAACCTTATAAATGATTCGAAGAGGAGAGGAATCGAATAAGAAGGGACATAC
>NW_018241885.1:4116-4489 GCF_001263595.1 Phalaenopsis equestris
GGGTCGTCATACCGGCCCCATCCTAAAGATCCAAAGGATCTAAAGGGTGTCACGAAGAATGGTGACACGAGTTAGATCTATTAGATCTTTAGCACAGTCATACTCATGTCAATCCCGATGACTTACTCGCATTGCTCACTGTGATCAACCTAGCAAGCAATGCTCGTTAAGGCATCGCGACCAACACATGGTCACTCTCCTAACGAACTTGACTCGCTATCCATGCAAACATGCAAATGCAAATGCTAATGCAGTCAAATTAAAACATATAAGTAGTGATAAAAGAGTATGTCATGAAGGCAATGACTGGAAGGAATGGGCATGCCGTAGCGGCAGGGGGGCCGGGGAGGGGGGAACCCGGGAAGGGGGGGCG
>NW_018241886.1:0-3469 GCF_001263595.1 Phalaenopsis equestris
AAACACCCGGATTATTACATGGGATTCATGTAAACGAGAAGAAAAAAAATCATAGCAGTTAACCATGATGAAATGATCCTATATAAAAACCGATTATAGAGATCAACTTTTTCTCTTTAAAAAGAAGAGATTATCAAATTTAGGGTCTCTTTAGGGCCCCTTTTCTCGCTGCCAACAACCCGCTCATCTCCTCTCCCCGCTGGAATCTTGCTGCCCTGACAAAGGAATCTTCCATCTCACAAAGCTGGTTGCTCAGTGATCCAGGGTATATCTTCCTCCCGAGGGGCTCACTTGGACTAGTCGAATGACCAACACTTCCAACCTTGTCTAAAGGCCATAAACCCTTTTCTTCGTTGGCTTTCATCGGCTCGTTATGGCAGATTTCGACAAGGAATTCCATCCTCTGGATCACTTGCTAAAAGCTGATTCCCGCAACTTTAATGGTTGGAATTACCGTAGGTTTGCTGCCAAGCTGAAGGGTTTACCTGATGTGGAAGAGTTGTAGTTCTCGATGGATATGATTAACAGGAATTTTAGTAATTATTCTGCATGGCATAGTCGGAATGAACTTTTATCCCGGTTGTTGAACAAGAAGGCTCAGAGATTTGTTGATAGGGAAAATATTATGAAAGAGGAATATGGCCTTGTAAGTCAAGCTCTTTTTACCGAACCAAGTGATCAAAGTGGATGGTTCTATCATCTTTGACTACTTGATCAAATTGTCACCCCAAATAAAGTTTTACTGATCACTTCCTGGCCTTCCAATGTTTGGAGGCCACTCCCACCTTCCAAATCTCAAGAAGTTGCTTGTTGGGTTACTTACCTATTATTTTCAATTTTTTTCTATTTAAAAGTGACAATTTTGGATTTTTTATGCTAGGATTGTTTGCTTGGAGCATTTATCTGAATTTTTGTACAGTTTTAAAGTTAATTTAAGTTTTTCAAGTATCAATTATATGATTGTTATAGTTCTGTTACAAACAACATTTCTAAACAAAGAGAAAAATTATTTGCCCAGAAACAGTTGCTGCACAACTATTTTCACCCAACTGAAACAAACAGACAACCAACTTCCCCACAACAGCTTCCTTAGGCAGCTAAGCTACAGCTGAAAAGCTAGAAAGCTGCAACTGCGCCAAGCAGACCCTTAGACTACTAGATTACTTACGATGCAATTGATAGGGTTGAAAAAATAGTGATTGGATATTGCATTAATTAAATGACACCAATTGGAGACGCACAAGTTGTATTAGTCAACGACGAAGTTGGACAATGGTGTTATGATATTAAAGCGGCGATGGCTAGACTACATATGCTTGATGTTATAGCTAGTAATGATGATTGGATGATGATAAATGTGTAACAATGGTTGCGCAACAATAGTTCGAGGAAAATGATCAAATACCAACAAGTATTAGCTTAATTGTTGACAATGAATATCAAGTAGAGCTTTAGAGTTTATTAGATCTCTAAAATCTCTTTAATTTTGAATACAGATATTTTTTATATGGAAAGTATTGATCAATTTATACTTTTTAAAGTATCATTTTGACATATTTAGTAAATAGTCTTTTTATCATAAATAATTTATTCAACATATAAGTGTGTTAATGACATTGAAATTAAATAATCTTATTCTCGTTAGATTTTTCTTATCAAGACATTCATTTTGATTATATGCATACAAAATTCGGAGGTGTTTAATTCATTAATTAATGTCATAAAGTTTTTAATCAAACTTGAAATGCTTGATTTAGACTCATTTGGACTAACATTGAAACACTTTTGGTCTAATGAGCTTGTTTCATTGGGAAACATAGCTTAACAATAAATTAAAAAAAAAAAAAATTCTAATAACTATGAATTTAATCCTAAAAGAGTTTAATTCAAAAATTGCACTGAGAATTATGCTTGATTGGATTATTTTTTTAATGGATGTTCATATGCTTTCTATTTCTGAATATCTTGAAGAATTTGCGACATGAACTTATAATTTTAAAATTAATTATAAGACATAATCAATAACTTGACATTAAGATAGCCCTGGCGTCAAGGCTATGAATCAAGTAAATTCTTATAAATCAATATTTCACATTTACTTGAAGTTTTTTTGTGATTTAAAATAAAATTTATTAAAGTTTTGCATTAAATTCTTTAGATTTACTCATATTTTCTTATAAATGGTTTATTAAATTCTTAAAATATCAAAATTAAGTTACCTGGTTCACCGCACTAAAATCCAATCATATAAAAAATGAGGAAATCATTTCATTGTTGACTTTAAACATTCAGAGTTACTCTTTCAGTACTATACACATAACCCATATCAAGAATGAGTAAAAAGGTAAACTTTGAAATCCTCAAAAATGACATTCTTAATATGGGTTATGTGTATAGTAGTGAAAGAGTAAAAAGGTAAACTTTGAAATCCTCAAAAATGAAAATTTGTGTGTACCCTAGTATCCAAAGGTTCACATAAATAGTAAAAACCATTAAGTAACTTTGTAGAAATTACAAGATAATTTTTCAACACGTGCATAATACCAAGTCTTTAAAATACAGTCAAATAGAAAACAATAGAGTTTTTTAGGTTATAAGCATACTTCATAAGGTAACTACTAAAATGGCTTGAGATACATGCAAATGCACCATATAACTAGCACAAATACAACATATAACTATATTAAAACACATGCAAATATATCATGCAAGTGTACTAAAATAATGCAATTCCATAAATGTATTTGTAGGGAGATTTAGTATATTATTAATAATTAAATCTCAACTAATATGTTAAATGCTTGATTATATGATTTGAGAATCAATCATAGTAAACTTTAGTTATCT
Source organism: Phalaenopsis equestris (assembly GCF_001263595.1). NCBI lineage: Eukaryota > Viridiplantae > Streptophyta > Magnoliopsida > Asparagales > Orchidaceae > Phalaenopsis > Phalaenopsis equestris. Next base: position 2,848 of record NW_018241886.1, read on the forward strand.
CACATCGAGATGTATTTGAATGTTTTGAAAGGGCCTATAACTATTTTAAAAAAATGCAAATCCTCTCCTTCAAAATCAAACTTAAAACCATCTAATTAATGTACTCTTTGGAATATACCACACTGTTAAAGTTAGTGTTTTCATTCCCACTTAGAAAGTTCCATTCTCCTCTTTAGAAGAACAATAGTTCACAAAATTGAGCATACTTAGCAAGTAAAATCCTCTCCTTTATTAGTAGTACAATGATAAGGCATAAAATTGTAGGTTTAAAAATATATATATATATATATATATATATATATCCAATTTTTTCTATGTATAAGGCCATTAAGGAGTCTGTTAAAAGAGATTTATTTTTAATTCACAATTTAAGTTTCAAAACTATAACTAAATAAGTTATGAGATTAAATCTATTGCCTCATTTTATTTTACTTCTAAGATAAAATCATTGAGATCTATAACAGAATAAGTTTTAAAGTATATTTAAACTATATGTAGATTATGGGTCTTTTTCTCAATAAGTAAGATTTAAAGTTGACAAGATCGATGTAACCAAAAGTAAGCATTCAAAAACTTTGGTGATAGTATTGTTGATGTAGATATCTATTCAAGGAGTTTCTAA
>NW_018241887.1:0-974 GCF_001263595.1 Phalaenopsis equestris
TTTTTTAGGATCAGCATGGGTACATTATTAGTGTACATTTAGGTTTTTAATCAAATAATAAATCAAAATGCAAATGCTCTAACTAATTTTTGTAGTTGCAGCTAAGTTCTACGTAACTTTGATAGTTCTAGTGATTTTGATAATTTTACATTATACTAACGATTTTAGTCGAATTTCACCAAAATTATTGAGACAAATGAAATAAAAAAGTGGATTTATGAAAACCTCAACATGCAGACTGAATGTAAGTAAAGACTCAATAAATTACAAATCAATGTTTTAAGATATTATAAGTAACCAAGACACTTACATGCACTTTTTTTTTAGTTTTAAATTTTCAATTTAGTTGAAGTGTTTTTTTTTTTTATTATTGGTTGAAAGCATGTTGCAAGATTATTAACAAATAAGCAAGTATAAATGAGATCAAATATACATAAGAAATGCATATGATTGATTTTAGATCATTTTTTGGGCATGGAACCATTTAATATTTAGTTTAAGGAATATGACAAATTCGTGTTTTTGTCAAAAGTCTTAAAGTTAGAAGATGTTATGACTATACGTATGAGTGGTAAAACAATACAATACACATAAAGCATTTATCTTAAAATATTTCAACTTCTATGATAATTCATTAGGGAAAACTCTTAGCCATAATTTTGATAAGATTTATCTTCGAAAAATCCTCTCCGAGAAATGGGCGTCATTTAAAATAATGCTTAGTATTATATTTTTTTTTATAAAGAAACATTTACATCGACCTTAAATAATATTAAAGATATAAAATAGATGTTGAGAATTCATTGAATGAACACATACTATGTAAAGGATGAACATTATAAGAAATAAATAAATATTGACCATTTCTCAACATTACATGTGCTCTAACATTAAAATAATCATTAATTTATATTCAAGAATATGGAGTACTATATATAATAGCAACAAGATCTCTTAGAGAACATCATATAACA
>NW_018241888.1:0-870 GCF_001263595.1 Phalaenopsis equestris
AAATTCGGTGGACCGGGCCTCCACATTACCCAACAGACACCACATTATAATATGAAAACTCTACAAAGAAAAGAAATCACGAGATCAGGCTCCAATGAAATGATTCTACTAGCATATGTTATAGGTTACAAAAGACTTCTTTTCTTATACTTCAAGGAGGCCTTAATACATTATAATAGATACGAATTATGTAAAATGAGCTCCATAATGTAATCCGAAGAACATTGAAGCCTCTACAATTATCATCTAGTGATCACTTGAGGAATGCTTGGTCATTCTTCTTTAAGAAAAAGAGGTAAAAATCAATAATTTTAGTTTTTTTTTTGGGTGCAAATGACATGATTTCACTATTTTAATGATTTTGTATGTACAATATTATTAGGGATGACGAGTGATGAAAGAAATGGTTGTTGATGCTGGTGTCAACTTGCGATGAAGGCTAAATTATCACAGTTAAGTGATGATGGTCATGGGCTATAAATGAGTGACTGCTTTTGAATGATTGAAGCACGATGATAAAGATTAAACATTTGTAGTTGGCCGATGAACTTCAAGGGATCATAGTTTGGTGATAGAGGTCAAGAAATTACAAACGAGCGACTTTTGTCAAGCTACCATAATTAGGCATAAAAAGCTGGGCACTTGTAATATAACAACAAAAGTTGCAGACATAAGATCTTTGCCAAGCAACCATAGCTAGGTGCCAAGAGTTTGATAGCTGTAGTTGGACAATGGAGGTTGTAAATTATAGACAGGCGACATTCCAACATTAATGACGAATGATAAAGGTTCGACAATGAAAGACTAGAGGCAGCAGTCTATAGATGAGGGATAAATTGTAGCAATATGACAATAGTGATAGAACAATGA
>NW_018241889.1:0-719 GCF_001263595.1 Phalaenopsis equestris
GCTCCATGAGAAGCAATCTTTGAACTCTGCTAGTAGTTTGACCAATTCTGCAGACTCTTTGTCATCAATTTGAGAACTTATAAATGTAGGTCGGGGTCACTCTCAGTCCCGAGGTTAATCTCTTTCAATTCACCGATAGTGGATTTAATTTCTTCCTCAAATTCTGGCGGGGCATCTTCTATTGGTTGATCAGTAGAGTCATCCTCTTTATCGAGATAATCCTCTTCTGACTCACTAGTAACAACCATGCAAAATTCAGAATCATCAAATGGTCCAACTGTACCAAATCCGAGACCTTTTTTTGAATTGGGAGCTCGTCTTTTAGTATTCCACAATTTTTCAAAGAGTTAAAATTTATCTTTTGGCATTTGTTTTGGTAAATTTCTTTGTTGAATTAACTTTTGAACACAAGGCGAGAAGTAACCAAAAGGCAATTCCATTAATTCATTAGAATCAACATCCAAATTTACATGTTTTTCAAGCTCAGTAGAAGTAGAAGCACGGTAAAATTTGATCCGCTTTGAACCAACACTACGGACTTCCTTGACCTCCAAACTCTCGACCTTTTGAGGGAGAATCGGAGTGAGGGTCATAGTATCCACATAGTAGTTTATCCGATCATACATTGTTTCATATTCATTCCTCTCTGTATCTTCCAAAGATATCTCATACTGAGGTTTCTTATGTTTTGTCATCATTACTTCATCTTCAGAACTATC
>NW_018241889.1:1187-2968 GCF_001263595.1 Phalaenopsis equestris
TTACAAGTTCTCCAACCTTCATAAGCAATGAAATTGATCCAAGGGCTCTTTCTCCCTTTTGGTTGAATCCTCTTAACATCATCTTATCGAGGATGAGCTCCTGAACATCGAAATCCAAATATGATAATGTCCATAGACTCATCAAGTTGAGAGATGCTCCATGATCCACTAAAACTCTGGATAAGACAAATATGCCAATGTTGACGGAGTTGTAGACCAGACGGTTGTGGTCGGCGGTACCGAGCAGCGAGTCTTCGTCTGTAAAGGTTACCCCTGACTGTTCTTTCAACAAGCAAACTTCATCTGAGGATGTGCTAGCCAACAAAGCAAAGTTGTAACCAGAGACTCTCTCATTTCCTTTGATAGGATCCGAGCGTCGTAGATGCTCAATCTGGCCGGCAACTTCCTATGATGAGCTAGCACATTATAATCCACTTTGTATGATCCTCCAATTTTCTCTTGGTTGTGTGGTTCTTCCACTGGTGGAGGTGGAGGTAGTTATTCTCGAGTTAATATATGTTTTCCTTTATCTGTTGGAATAGTTCTCGGGGTTAACACTCTCCCGCTCCTTAAGTTCACTTATGTAATTTCTTCTTCTTGTGACATCATTGTTCAATCTTTCGGTGTTTCTTCTTTATCAAAAAGATCTAAGTTGATGGCAAGCAGTGCACCGTGGTGCTCGAGAATTGGTTCCTCACTCCCTGTGCTGTCGTAAGCGGTATCATCGATGTCTTCTTCAATCTTATTAATGTGTTCTTCGGAGTCAAGTACGATTTGAGGATCATTTGAAGAATCGAGATCGTAACTAGATTGGTTAAAATCAATTACGTTATCACCAGAAACACTTAAAATGTAGTCAAAATCACAATCATTATATTCATAAGACCCCGAAGGGACAAAAAGATAATCATACAAATTCAAGGGTTCGAGGACTTTCTTTCCCAAATCCGAGACAACCAATCTAGTAGAGGCAGCGCCCATTCTACCCGTCCTACGCCCTGTGCTATCGATCTTGGAAGTGGCGCTCTTCTTTTTCTTGTTCTTTGTCTTGGACGATGACGGATTTTCTGGTGAAATCTTCATCTCAGGCTCGGTATGCTGCAGACTCTGAATGGAGGTTTGTTTTGATGCAGACTGTAACTTGCTCAGTATCTTCTTGGATGATCTGCTCCATACTTCATTCCATCCTTCTTCGTTATCTGTAGATGCTTGCTTCGATGAATCCTGTATCCTATTGAGGACCCTCTTGAGTTCATCTCAAGTTGCACTCCATCCATCTATTCCGACATATGGATCAATTGGGGAGATTGGTTCAGTTGAAACCACTTTTTGGGTTCTCTCAAGTAATCCTTCGGGATTGTTATATTCTCTTCCCTGAGGTTCTTCTCGAGCCCGTCTTTAAAGACGAAAAACTTGTCTATAGTGTGCCCAAGCAACCGGTGGTACGGGCAATAATTTGGTTCATTCCTCTTATCCACCTCTTCAGGTTTCTTTGGATCGGGCAGTTTGAATTCTAGTTTCTTCATCAAGCTTTTGAATATTTTAGGTACAGCTTCATCCTTAAAGAAATACACAACTTCTGTCGCTCTAACAGGGATATTCTAAGGGACTCTAAAAGGGATACTCTGTTACCCGCTGTTCGAGGTGATCCCTCCTGAGACGGCCGTTGGTTGGATTGACTGTTCTATTTTTTAGGGTACTGTGATGAAGACTGGTGATGATCTTCTGCATATATCTTTATCGACTGCTTTCCTTTTTCGCCGGGCACTACCACTCCTCCT
>NW_018241889.1:3186-4102 GCF_001263595.1 Phalaenopsis equestris
GTCAGGTTTCTCCACCTCAAAATATAGTCTGTCAAGGTTTCACTAGGCTTCTGCTTCTCCATCATGAGTTCTCCAATAGACACATGATGTTGCACCCCAGCAAATCTTCTGTTCCAACTTGTTCCAACTTAGAAAATGTTTCAACTGATTTGTTGGGCAAGTCAGCGTACTAGTCGAAAACAATTTCTGACAAGCTGTTAACGAACTGCTGACAGAGTAGAGCTTCGCTATTCCTCGTGTTGCCATAATTGGCTCGAAAATGTGCCATGTGCTATCTGGGATTTCCAGTCCCATCAAATATCTTGAAGTTTGGGGTCACAAAGCCCTTGGGGAAAGGCACGGCATCAGCCGAATCTTCGGCAATCATCACTTTCTTTCCCTTAGCAGCAGCGGGGATATTACATAGAACAAGGAAAAAAAAGTAAACCATAATGAGATATCTTTAACCTTCTTGTCGGCAAAGAAATCTTGAAGGCAGTTCAAATTGAGTTTTGCAGGTGGCTCTTGAACTTCTGGGGCAGCGATCTTCATTACCACAAACTGGGCTTTCCCGAGGATAACCTCGAGGTCTTCAAATCCGGCTCCGAACTTGATGGTGGGAGCGACGTTACGGGCGTTGCGATCCGTTGGCAGGTTGCAAGAAAAGGTCAGCGTTGGGTAAGTCATCTCAACGGGCTTTAAAACAGAAAGTTTTAGGGTTAGCTACATGGCCAAAAACCTCGTAATCCTTAGTGCAAGCACTGAAAGTAGAGGTTAGTCTGTAGACCGGGGTCTTAATTTACAGGTAATTTTAATAAATTTATTTAAAAGGGTGTAAAATTGATTAATATTTTGAAGTGTGCGCAGCACAACACAATTTGGTTTAATTTACGAAGCAACATAACAAATGTGAAAAAGGAGTTGTGAGAAAGTTTAG
>NW_018241890.1:0-376 GCF_001263595.1 Phalaenopsis equestris
CTCTCAATAAATGTATAGCTTCCATGGTAGGCCTGTCCGACATAAATCCAAGCTGATCATAAGAAATCTTTGTCACGTCTTAATTTATATTCAATTACCTTCTCCCATAATTAAAGTATGACAAATCAACTTAATTTCTCCGTAATTTGCACTCTTGTGCATCTCCTTTATTCATAAAATTAGGGACTAAAATACTCTTCCTTCACTCCTCAAGCATCTTTTTAGCTTTTAAAATAAAATGAAATTATTTAATAAACCAAGAAACTTTCAAATCTCCTAAATTTTTCTACACTTCTATTGGGATATCATTTGGTCCTATTGATCTTCCAGTCTTGATTTTTTTAAGTCTCTTTAACTTTTTTTCTACTAATACAAT
>NW_018241891.1:0-1553 GCF_001263595.1 Phalaenopsis equestris
TATATGGAATTATTTGATTCTCCATGCATATTGACTCCTCACTTTGACTTGAAATTTTGACATATTGTAGTCTCTGCAAGGGGGAACATTCTCTGATTTTTCCAAAGTGAGAGGAGGTCTCTTTATGGAGATCCATATTTTTTCAAGATATTTCACATTATTTCCTTGAAATAATCATGGAAATTAGCATTTTGATTATAAAATTCTAAGAAAATTTTGGAAGGTCTGCCATAACCAGAGAAACCTTTCGAAATAATTTCATGGGTCAAGTCATTTAAAATGCACTTAAATTTTGCAAATACTAAATCACTAAGATAATAAAATTTGGAAAATATAAACATTTAAATGACTTGGTTTTTGATCTCCACTGTGATCTATGATCCAGAGAACTCATCATAAATTGATTTTTAAAGATAAATACCATTCTTAACACTTAAATAATTTTTAAAAATCAAAATATAACTCAAAAAATTATGAAATTTAGTTTTTTTGAGTTCTCTGTGATCAGGGGTATTTTCTAAAAATAAAATGATATTTAAGATAAAAATTTGATTTTTAGCCTATTTTAAATATTTAAAATAATTAAAAATTCATAAAAATCACAAAAATAATAAAACTCATCAAAATGTTCTAAATTATTTCCTAATCACTTAGAAACAATTAGAATATTTTTCTAAACTCTTTAAAATAATTTTTAGAATATTTTATTTTTATTAAAATATTTTAACCACTTAAAATATTTTATTTTTATTAAATAGCCCAAAAATTAAAATAATTCTAATAAATCACAGATAATTCAAAAAATTATGAAATTTGATCCAAAGGCTTTATTGGCTTGAAATTAGAATAAAGATTTGAGACTTTATTGGCATTACTAAACTCTTTAAAATAATTTTAAAACTAAAAAATGCCCGAAGAGTGAGGAATTTTAAGAATAAAGGGGATGCACACGAGTGTTCAAATTATAGAGAACTTAAGCCGATATGTCATACTTTTAAATTATAGAATAGGGTAGTTGAACATAAGTTAAGATGTGATACAAGGATTTCTCATAATCAGTTTGGATTTATGTCGTACAAGTCTACTATAGAAGTTATACATGTATTGATAGGTTTGATGGAGAAATGCAGAGAGACTGTGGCGAATCTACATATGATTGTTATTGATTTAGAAAAAGCTTACGATAAGGTTCTAAGAGAAGTTCTTCAGAGAATTCTAGAAAAGAAAGGTGTTGATAAGACTTATATTCAAGTCAGATATGTATACTAGAGTTATTACTTGTGTTTGAACAAAATGAGAATTGACAAAGTATTTTCCTAATTCAGTTAGATAACATCAGGGATCGGCTTTAAGCCCATAACTTTTTTATTTAGTTATGGATAATCTTACTGGGCAAATACAAGAGGATGTACATCGGTGTATGTTTTTCACTGATGATATCCTTCTTGTGGATAAGACTTGAAGAACATAACTCAGACTTGTTGGATATGATTATCTTTTTGTCCCTTGATAACACTGGGAAGAAAGCACAAAACTCAGACTTGAAGAACTAG
>NW_018241892.1:0-2838 GCF_001263595.1 Phalaenopsis equestris
GTTTAAGTGCTGAGGTTACATTTCTAGATCTTTCTGGTTTTTGTAGTTTTGTTGTGGATCTGATTTGGGGTCGTCATTATTTTATGCTGCATGGTTACAGGCTGCATGTTTACAGCAAATTAAGTGTTATTCCAAGTGTGTTATTCTTATTTCTTACCCTCATTTTCTTTCCAAATCTTGGATCCGTAGTGGGTTTCGAGATCTATTCTTGTTGTTGGGGTGAATATCATGACTTTGGTGGTGGCTTTCGCTTGTGAATGTTACTTGCTTTACCTTGTGTTGTTTGTGGTATGATTTACTTGGTATGTTTGCTGGTTGATTTACACTCGTGAGATATGTTTCTCAAGTGTACATGATTAGGTGTCCTATGTGAGATCGTTAACACGAGTATGGTTTGTTATCGAGCATGATTGCATGCTTTGAATTGTCATTTGCATGCATGTCCTGCATGGAGCAGTTTACACTTGTACGTTGCCTCGACCGGTTGCCACGGCTCGATCGACACCACTTTTGCCTCGACCGGTCGCCCTAACCTAGTCAGCATCTCTCTTGCATTGATTGGCCGCCCCGGCCCGGTCGGTATGAATTTCGCTTTGAACGGCCGCCCCGACCCTGTCGGCATCACTATTGCCTCGATCGGCAACCCCAGCCCGGTTGACATCACTCTTGCCTCGACCGACCACCTCACCCCGATCATCCATTCACTTAGGTCTGACCGACCTTCTCAGCCCGATCGACTGATCACTTGCATAGTGCATGTTCTGCACGTGCATTAGTGTCTGATTGATTGTTTCCATGATGCACTATACCTTGTATGTGTTTGTTCTTTGCGTGTGTGTTTGGTCATTGCTGAGGTAAGGTATAAGTGTCCCCAGTGGCATCCTATGACTTAGGCAACTGAGCATGATGTGTCTCCTGCTTAATATCTTGCATGACATCTTGCATAGTCATTATCACATGCTTGAGTTGCATTTTCAGTGTTCGTTCATACACTCATCCCACTTGTATGATTCTCCCTAGTGAGGATCACCACCCTTTCGGGTCACTGTTGTTGGTATCAAATTTTAATTTCGCAAGTGTTAAATTTCTGCTCAAGTGCCACGGAACCTTGCTTGATGCTTGTGATGATTTCTGTGGTGCAAGACATCCATTTGAGACCTTTCGGCGCTTCTTGAGGAACACGTAACCAAGGACTTTCTGCTAGGCTTTGGATTTTGCTTAGACAAAGGCAAGTTGGTATTTTGCACGTCATACGACTCTAATCGGCTCGACGAATATTATGCGTCATGTCGCGTGCGAAATTAACCTGAATTGGCTTGTCCACCGAAGAACTTGTTTAGATGACCTCGAATGACGAAACAGATTGAGCGAGTTGGTCTGGAACGTCAATTTCACCTAGGGAGAACGCTCATTTTGCTACACCTTCGCGTTCGGGCTATAAATGCGTGAATTATCATTTTCGCCCAATCATAAAAAAATTTGTTCGAATGACCACAGATAACAAAACAAACCACGCGAGTGCGTCCGAAACGTTAATTTTATGCGAAAGAGACACTCACTTCAAAATGATAGCTCTTCCTGGCTAAAAATGTGCGGGTTGACGATTATTCAAATAATAATAATAATTATTATAATAATAATAATTATTATTATTATAATAATTATTATTATTATTTGAATAATCGTCAACCCGCACATTTTTAGCCAGGAAGAGCTATCATTTTGAAGTGAGTGTCTCTTTCGCATAAAATTAACGTTTCGGACGCACTCACGTGGTTTGTTTTGTTATCTGTGGTCATTCGAACAAATTTTTTTATGATTGGGCGAAAATGATAATTCACGCATTTATAGCGCGAACACGAAGGTGTAGCAAAATGAGCGTTCTCCCTAGGTGAAATTGACGTTCCAGACCAACTCGCTCAATCTGTTTCGTCATTCGAGGTCATCTAAACAAGTTCTTCGGTGGACAAGCCAATTCAGGTTAATTTCGCACACGACATGACACATAATATTCGTCGAGCCGATTAGAGTCGTATGACGTGCAAAATACCAACTTGCCTTTGTCTAAGCAAAATCCAAAGCCTAGCAGAAAGTCCTTGGTTACGTGTTCCTCAAGAAGCGCCGAAAGGTCTCAAATGGATGTCTTGCACCACAGAAATCATCACAAGCATCAAGCAAGGTTCCGTGGCACTTGAGCAGAAATTTAACACTTGCGAAATTAAAATTTGATACCAACAACAGTGACCCGAAAGGATGGTGATCCTCACTAGGGAGAATCATACAAGTGGGATGAGTGTATGAACGAACACTGAAAATGCAACTCAAGCATGTGATAATGACTATGCAAGATGTCATGCAAGACACCATTGTCGGCCATTTTTTTGTTCAACTTTCACTTTCGTAGTTTGGAAAGGTGATGATTTTGTGATTTTAGAAATAATTTAAATATAAATATAACCTTTTTAAAGAAGTAACTTTTTAATTTTTAAAATAAGTGAGACCAAACGAGTCTCACATTTTAAATAGCTTAGATGATTTAATACAATACTACAAGCAATACACTTATCCCGAAGAATAAATATATCACTTGTAATAGGGATTCAATCATCTAGACTAAACAATTTGTGACATCCGTTTGGTCTGCAAAATATTTTCATAAAAAAAGGCCGACAAGTTCCCCTATCTAACATAAAAATTAGATAGGGTTTATTTTATATGTCTTCCTAGTTCCCTATAGAGGCAAGCCCCTATAGTTAATTACATCTTAAATGATCGAAATCATTTAAGAAAACTCTCGATTAAGATCAAGTGATTTTGTTTTCAAGATTTCAAAGTTTA
>NW_018241892.1:3372-5263 GCF_001263595.1 Phalaenopsis equestris
CCCGCCCCACCCCGTTGCCCCTGCCACTTTGGTTCGACCGACCGCCCCGACACGGTTAACCTGCTACTTTGGTTCGACCAGCCGCCCCGACCTCGTCGACTATCAACTTGCACTACTGCATGTTATGTGCGTACACGTGCATGCTTGCTTGCATGTTCACCTACCTGTGTTGTATATCCTTTACGTCGCTGCCGCCACGACACGGTCATCACTCTTCGGGTTGCTGTCGCTGCAACAGGCCCATCCCTTCGAGTCACTGCCTCCATGGCACACCCACCCTCCTGAGTCACTGCCCCCATGACACACTCGTCACTTCTGTTACATGACTGTTTGCATTTGCATTTGCATGCATGCATAGATAACGAATTAGCTCGTTAGGAGAGTGACCTTGTGTTGGTTGTGATGCCTTAATGAGCATTGCTTGCTGGGTTTATCCCGGTGAGCAATGCGAGTTAAGTCATCGGCATTGACGTGAGGGATCTAACTGTGCTAAAGATTCAAGGGATCTAACTCGTGTCACCCTTATATGTTATAGGCTTGCATTTAATGACCCTTACGGTAAAATGTAACATTTATTTATTTTTTTATTTATTACGTTTATTTTGATTTAAAATTTATGCACGCAGCAGGCTAGGTCATATATGAGGTCAATTCTTTTAAAATTCATCCCAGGTGACACTTATTAGACCCTTTGGATTCTTAGGATGGGATCGGCAAGGCGACCCCGTCAAAGTCATACTACACTCAGACTTACCCCACAATCAAATGTTAGTTACAACACTTGTCGTTAGATGGAGTGCTACGCTAGGGTTTAGAATGCTATGTAGTATTTTTCGATACCTCTGGCTATTGTTATGTGTTGTGTTGTTTTGTGCTAATCATGTGTCACGTTCTTATTTTTCGGTGGCTTGTGCGCTCGTTGTGTGTGATAGTATATTAGGGTGATCTTCTGCAGGTTTCGTGCCTACTTACACACTCACACAGGTGCTATTATGGGGGAGCAAATAATAATTCTAATCATTTGCTTGTATGTGCTCTTTAATTGCCCCAATCATAAGGCACGACTCGTTATTTCGCGATGCATGGTGTGCTCGCTAATATTTGTTTTATGCAGGTCAATTCTTTATTTTCTTTTTCATATGTATTTGTTAGAGTATTTATGATGAGTCTGTATTGAAAAAAAAAGTATGGGCACGGGTTTCGGGGTGAATGACGCACCGAACCACATGACGAGAACCAAGAGCGGTAGTTCGTGTCTCATACCTTAAGTATGAATTTTACGTTCTTGTTTAGACTTAGGATCGGACATGTATATACAGAGTTCGACCATTTTTACTGTTTTTCCTGGATTATGTTGTAGGTCGAGCGGTATTTGGTCTCTTTTATATATTCTTTTGGAGTGTTTTCTTGTTTTTTTTTTTCTTGTATGTCATGCGTGTTGGAGTGTTTTATATTGTTTCTTTCTATGCATATGGATCTCACGAAAAAAACACTACATATGCTCATTAAAGATCCTAAACTTATAATTCTTTTTGCTTAACAAAAATTCAAATAAAAGATTGAGATAAATTAATATTTAGGGTTAAAAGATTCAATACTTTTCAAAACCTATCTTTACTTTCTGTATGGCCTTCGGGCCAGATATAAAGTGGTTTGTATTCATGACTATCACCTCAATCATGTTTTAATAGGGCCTCCGCATTTAGGATTGTGGTAGATAACTACAATTAGCAAGTTCAAAGGAGAAGCACGGGTGCTTCTCCAACCCGACTGACTCAGCATAAATTCATATATAGGTGGTTGTCCAATGTGTCTAGGGTGTTAGAAGGCTCCTTGACCTAAACGGGGTATAAGACCTTTTATTTGGAGTGTCTACAGCTTTGTACATGGA
>NW_018241893.1:0-387 GCF_001263595.1 Phalaenopsis equestris
ACCATATGTTAGCTAGCCTTAAGCCAATAGGATTAATTAACTTAAGCATTAAGTTAGTTAACCCTAATACAACCTAATCTTTAGGTTAAACAAACCTGAATAATAGCTTAGCGTCAAGCTAAACCTACCCTAACCCATAGATTGAACACAGGAATTAGGTATAACCTTAAACCTAAGTTAAACCTAAATCCCTCAACTCGAACATCAATTCAGAAATAAAATAAAACACATTGGGATGGGTAAATTTCACATAAAACAAATTAAACTTAAACTTAAACTAAATTAAACACAACAAGGCTTTAAAGCATGACTTTGTAGGTTAAGTCAGCTTTTAAGTCGTCAAATTCACTTAAATAATAACAAGTGAACAAAAATAACAAAAATAAA
>NW_018241894.1:0-342 GCF_001263595.1 Phalaenopsis equestris
ATTCACTATGATTTCTTGACAAGGAGAAGGATGCTCTCTTCAATATTGAATATCACATTAAAAACTTCATCAGTATATTTAGTTATTTAATAGCTATTAAAGTTACATATTTATTTTATTTGCCTATTAGTAACAGATAAGCAAATTGAATTTCATTGTTGCGATTAAAACATTACTTTTCTAAAATCTTAGTTCGTAATTCTAATATTACTCCCTGTGGGATCGATATCTAGGACTTCATTAGAGCCATATATTTCTTGAGCGATCTTGAGCGATACGTATACTTCGATACGTATACTTTCGTTGTTATGTGTGACTTTACAATTATTGAATATTTATTAC
>NW_018241895.1:0-1527 GCF_001263595.1 Phalaenopsis equestris
TGGATTTTTTCACTAATTTGTTATGGTAAGATATGATTCATTTTAATCTTGGATCTACTATCCCTACGAGGGTAAGACCTCACAGTTAATTACAACACAAGTGTTATGCTTACAAGATTGCTCCTGATTAAAAAATTAGCTTATATCATGCATGTTTTTCTTTAAGTGTTTGTGAGATTGATGTTTCACATTTTAGATGAATAAACTCACAGTTTGAAAAGAATTAAGTAGATTTGAGGGTTGGGACATACAAAGCAATATTAATGTGTCATGGAAGAGCACAAAAAAATTATTTGCTAATTATGGACATATCCGAGAAAGTAGAATGGATCAATTTTATTTAATAGGTGAAGATTTTTGCAGTTGGAATTTTTTTATTTGGATTGAGTTGGTTGATTTGAACTAAAAAAGTTAAGTTCAGGTTGATTTTTTTATTTTTGAGTTGAATTTGTTTTAAAGTGATTTATCTTGAACAATTCACCTGAGCCAACATTTGAAATAGATGGATTTGATTTTGTTGAATAAATTTAAATGAGTTTTTTTTTTGAATTGTTAGGTTTTCTTAGCTTATTAAGGCTTCTTGACTGAAAATGGTTTGATGCTTTTTTAATGTTTGTTTGATGATGCTTTGCTAGGTTTATGGCTATTTAAATTTTTCTTTCTTTTATATATTTATTACTTAGTCTAAGTTTATTAAAATTTTTAAAATTTTATTCCAAATCTATCTAAAATTTTATATTTGTTTTAAGATAGTTTCAATTTTATTTGGAGGTTACTTATAGTTTATCTAAAGTTTTCTAATGTGTATAAAATTTATTTTAAAATTATTTGATTTGCTTTATGGTTTTTAAAAAATTTGTTTAATTTTTTTAAGGTCAATAAAATTTGATTTTAAAATTATTCAAAGTTTGGTATAATTGTTTTGACAAGTTTTAGTTGTAATTAAGAGTTTGAAGTTATAGATTTGAATGATAAAGGTTTGAATTCAATTTTTTGAAAGTTGATGGTTTGAAGTTAAAGATTTTAGGTTTAAGGTTTGGGTTAAGGATTTGAATAAAGTTGAAACTTTAAAGTCAAATCCTACATTTAGGGATAAGATATGTTAGAAGGATTTATAGATGGAAGTGAAGCATCTATATTAAAATAAATATAAACTATAAAGATGGATTTATTGGTGGATTAACCTAGTTTTTGAGAATAAGACCATCAATCAATATGCTCATGGCTTTCCATAATCCCAGGTGCATGAAGTATGACCAGAGGAAAATATCTTGAGATTTTTATACCTATTTTATACTGTTTTTGATGATACTGCACTTTAAAGAAAGGTATTTTTTATGTTTTGTTGCAGGAATGATGAATTAAGGTCATTGGAGCAAAAAGATGCAAAAAGGAGCGAATTTGGAGCGAAAAGGACCAAAATGTGCAGAATTGAACTAGGGTGCCAACGGCGCCATCAACCCAGCCGATGGAGAGATTTTCCCGAGACTCCAGAATTAATTCATTATGAAGGTCCGCCGACGGCGC
>NW_018241895.1:19559-20067 GCF_001263595.1 Phalaenopsis equestris
AGACAAGGAGAAAGACAGAGAAAACTACTCAGAACTCATGGGGAAAGCACAACACTACTTGAAATTCATATATAAAATCAAAGCCATACAAACTATAACAAGTTAATAACTTTTCTCTAAATTTCTTCCCAAGTATACTCCTTGAAGTTCCTCTAAATCTCTTCCTTTCTTTACAGCACACAGAATTCCTCTTCGAAGTGGCAAGGAGGAAGAAATCTCTCACTTTCCCTCCACTCTTACAATTTCTCGAAGAAATCCTCACAATTGTTACACACTAATGGACTCTTTCTAACTTTCAGGAACTCTCCAGACTCTCCAGGTTCTCCCCCCTTTTCTTCAATTTTCGGCCAAAATGTTGTTTTAAAGTTGTGGATGAAGTTTTCCAAGAGTTGCCTAAGCATTCCTTCAAAATTTGGCCTTATCCAAAGCTTGAGTAGGCATAACCATCGATCTCGCCGTCGGCGGCCTTGATTGCGCCGTCGGTGGGCTTCTGAAGAATTTTGTCCTG
>NW_018241896.1:0-233 GCF_001263595.1 Phalaenopsis equestris
TCACCAAAATAATTCTAAAAAATCAAATAAAAAGAGAAAAAATACAAATTAAATTTTTCTGGGTTCCGTGACCTCAAAGAAATTTTCCAAAAATATAAAACGTATTTATCAACATATAAAATATTTTATTTTTATTAAAGTCCCCAAAATTTCAATCAATTTTAATAAATCACATAACAATCAACAAATCATGAAATTTTGGTCAAATGACTTTCCAGTCTAGGGCTAGCTCA
>NW_018241897.1:0-5401 GCF_001263595.1 Phalaenopsis equestris
AATTCGTATGTTATAACTGATTTGTTTCTTCTTTTAGGTCTTTTCATTTATGAAATAAGCCCCTTCTATATAATGGAGATAAGGTTCATGTGAGAGTATGGTGAGAAGAGTAGTGTAGTCAAGCCGTCTTTCTTTCATCCCATCTAGTATTTGTGAAATCTCTCTCTGCATGAATGTTGGGAAATCTATTCAATGTTGAAGCACGTAAATCTTTTGTGTTATGAATTTCTATATTTCCGTATTATTTTCACATAATAATTGGTAGCAGAGTTGCTAGTTCATCCTTCTGACTTGTGATTGGAGCCAGGATCGGGTCGACAGCAGCAAATTCGGTGTGATTTGCTGGAGTTTTTGAGGCTGAAGGATTCCCGCGGCGTTTCCGGTGCTTCAGCCGCAACTGCGCAAAACCGGCGAAGAAAATAAAGGAAAAGTTTTCTTTTAGAAAGCTTCTGGGTCAAAAAATAAGGAAAGTGCAGACCAGTAAGCTGGAATTCGGAAAAAAAAAAGGTTTTTAAGAACAATGGAAAGTTAATTGCCTTATTTGGGAAACAGAGCAAGGGGAAATTGGTGTGAATTCAAGAAAAAAAAAATAATAAAAATAATTTTTTAGATTCTCGATTTCCTGAAAATAATTGTGGGGAAAAAAATTGGGAACAAGAAAAAAAAGGGGAAAAAAATAATTTTTCAGATAATCTTTTTTATTGTTTTTATTATTTTTTTTCTATCATGTATTCTGTTGGAGGAATTTTATTTGGAAAATGATTTCAATAATAACAGACATAATTGATAGCATAATATCAGATTATTTATTATCCATTATGACGGTAGAAAAGTAAATTCATCAGGTTGTTACGCATCCGTCAAAATTAATGTGGCAAAATTTGACGGCAATGAGAACTTTGGCATATGACGATGCGATGTGATTGGCGCATTGTGTTCTCTGAAGCTGGAAAAAGTCCTGGATAGCGAGGAATTACCTGAAGAGATGTCAGAGAGAGATTGATTGAAGATTAACATGAGTATTTGTGATTTAATCTGAAATTGTTTAACCCAGGAAATCAAATATGAGGTGATGACGGATTGAGGTGATGACGAAGACATCTGAAGGGAAATTGTTGAGGATATTGGAGAACAAATATCTTACGAAGTGCATAGAGAATCATGTTCATATGAAGCATAAACTCTACATATTTCAGACGAGACGAGAGATTACAATTGATGAACACTTGAATGACTTCACAAAACTGTTGACATATCTGTTAAATTTGGATGAGGAGGTTGGAGATGAAGATAAGATGATACTTCTATTGAATTCACTCCCAAGTGAGTATGAAAACTTTACTATAATATACATTCATAGGAATGAGGTCTTGCATTATGGCGAAGTGACTATAACATTGTTGAATCATGAGTTTTGTCGAACGAACAAAAAGTTTGAAAAAGATGAATTCAGCTGAGACACTTACACTCCAACTAAACAAATTTTAGAAGAAGAAGAAGAATTGGTCAAAGAAAGGTGGTAGCATTGACATTTTTCAAAAGTGGGGCAAGTCTCATGAGCAAAGTCTTGAAAAAAAATTAGTTTGTTTTATATTTAGTAACAGGTCATTGGAAGAAAGATTGTCCGAAGCCGAAGGAAAAGTGAAAGGAAGTTGCAATTTAGACGAAAGCTAATGTCATAGTGGAAAGATATGAAGAAGCAGATTCAGATGTATCATTATGTGCAATTTAACATAGTTTGTTTACAGATAATTCATGTTAGATTCTGGACACATGTGCTACATGTCACATTTGTCTCAATCAAGGGTGGTTCTGTACGTATAAGGAGCTACATAGTCATGCAGTGACTACATGCAACGATCAAACTTATCGTATTATTGGTGTAGGGAGTATCTTTATTAAGATGCATAATAGTACAGTGAGAGAGTTGACTGATTTTAAACATATTCCAGATATCAGGAAGAATTTTTTGTTTGTTTGGGCCTTTAGAGTCCAAGGGTTATAAGGTAGTTATTGAGGGAGGAGTTCTGAGGATATGTCGTGGAGCAATGTTTTTTATTATGAAAAGAGTTTACAATCACAACATTTACTATCTACAGGATAATACAGTGACTAGAAAGGTCGTTGTTGCTGATAATTCTTCTAAAACCACTATTTTTTGCATCTGCAGCAAACACAAGATGGAGAGGCTTCGCTTCAAGCTTTGGTGAAGAAAGGATTGATCAAAAGAGTAAGCACATACAAACTTGATTTTTGTGAGCATTGTGTGTTTGGTAAAAAGACACAGATATCAATTGGGACTATCATTCAAAGTACAAAAGGTATTTTAGAGTATGTTTGCACACATGTTTAGGGCCCTATGAAGAAGTGGATTGAGTGAAGAAACTTTGTTTCTTTTACTGATGATTACTCAAGGTATGTCTGGGAGTACACTATAAAGTGCAAAAGCAAAGTGTTGGAAATTTTCACAACTTAGAAGTGGATTGAGACTTAGACTGATAAAAAGATATGGTTTATCAGATAAGACAATGAGAGCGAAAAATCTTCTGATGCATTCTTGCAAGAGTATCAGAAAGCTTGGATAAAGTACAACTTCACTATTTGAGAGACACCAGAGAGAATGAATCAGACTTTGGTGGAGAAAGTTAAGCGTACGTTATCCAATATTAGGTTAGATAGAATCTGCTTGTCACTTGGTGAACCTTTGCCTTTTCAGCTATTAGGAAGAAGACCTCGAAAGAGATGTGGTCAGGACTTCTTGCTAGAGATTATGATCGAATGAGAGTGTTTGCGTGTCCGGCTTAATAACATGTGCAGAATGATAAACTTGAAATGCAAGAAAAGAATGTGATCTTTTTTGTCCCAGGCGTGGACTCAAGAGCTTCAAGTTATATGATCGTCAGAAAGAAAGTTGTCATTAACAAGGATGTTACATTCGATAAGGGAAGCTTGTTGAAAAATCAGGAATCAAAGAAGGAGGAGAGTTCTGTTGGGACCATAGATATGCAACAGAAGTTGGAGTTTAATGCAACTTTATTTGTTCCATAGAGTTTGTCATCTCCGACTCAGATATCTGAATTAGTTATAGGTTAAGAGGTATATGTTGATGGTTCTCAGGAGAAAGTGAAAGAAGATGTTGAGGTTGAGATTCCACCTCAAGAATCTATTGTTAGGAGTAGGACCATGCGCCAGAATGTCCCAAAACAAGCTTGGTTGAGGGATCACATTACATTTGCACTTTCAACCATAGAGCTAGAAATTCCTTGTCACTACAAAGAAGCAGTGGAGAGTCAAGACTATAATCTTTTGAGAGTAGCAATAGCAATGGATGAAGAGATGGAGCCATTTCAAAAGAATGGTACTAGGAGGTTGGCAAAACTTTTTCCAGTAAGGAAATTCATTGGGTACAAATGGGCGTATGCAATGAAGGAAGGATCTCAAGGGTTGATATGCGCTAAAAGACAAGATTAATGAAAAAAGGGCTTTGAACAACGAGAAGGGATTGATTATGTTGATGTGTTTTCCTAGCGGTCAAGTAACCCTCAATATTTGTTTTCTTAACACTTATAGCATAGTACATAACAACTCGATGTGAAAATTGGATGTCTATACGGAGAATTGCAAGAGGAGATGTATATGTTGTTGCGGTTTAGATATAAAGCATCAAAAGAATTGCTTTGCAAATTGGAAAAGTTTTTATACGGGTTGAAACAGTTATTGCTACAGTGGTATAAAAATTTGATCAGTTCATGAGGGGACAGGAGTACACAAGGAACCGATATGATCTTTGTGTATATTTTAAGAAGTTGGTTAATTGTGGGTTCATTTACTTGTTTCTATATATTGATGATACATTGATTGTATATGTCAATCATATTGAAGTTGATAGGATGAAGAATCAACTATCCAAACATTTCAAAATGAAGGATTTTGATGAAGCTTGTAGAATTCTTCGCATGAAGATTCTCAGTGACAAGTCAGCTGAAAAGGTTTGGCTCTTAAGAATAGTTTATGTTCGAAAGGTGTTGAAGAAATTTGGGGTTTATGACTCGAGTAAGGCGGTCAGTCTACCCATTGCATCTCTCTTTTAGTTGAGTTCAGATTACTGTCCTAAAGATGATCAAGAGAGAAAAGATATGTGATTGGTTTCTTATACCAGTACATTCGACAATCTGATGTAAGTCATGGTTTGCACTAGACCGGACATTGCAGAAGTAGTTTGTGTTGTGAGCAGGTTCATGCATGATCCATGAAGGAGTCATTAGCAGGTTGTGAAAAGTATTTTGAGGTATCTGAATGGTACAATTGATGTTGGCTTTGTGTTTAAGAGGCATTCATCCAATGCAGATTTGTGTATAGGCTACACCGACTTAGTCTATACAAGTGATATAGATAGGCGAAGATCTAAGATGGGCTATTGATTCACATTGACAGAATGTTCAGTCAGTTGGAGGTCATTCCTTCAGCCTATTGTTATTTTATGTACTACAAAGGATGAGCACATGACAGTCAAGGAGGCAAAGAAGGGAGCAACATGGATGCATAACCAATTGGATAACTTGAGAGTTGATCAAGATCTCTGAAGGTGTTCAATGACATTCATAATGCAGTAATGTTGGGTACAAATTCTATTCATCATGCTTGTACCTAACACATTGATGTAAGGTACCAATTGGTTTGGGACTTGATTGAAGATGACAAAGTTTGGTTGAAGAAGATGGATACAAAGAAGAAACCAATGGACATACTCATGAAGATACTACTAATCCAGAAGTTCACATACTGTTGGAATTTAGTAAACATCCGAGCTCATGACTGATTGCCCAAGAGTACATTTTTGAATAACTACAAGAGGCTTGATCCCTTCGGGAGGATGGTACGTAGGCAACAATCTTGGTGCAACTGAATTGGAGTTGGAGCTCAGTTGATCATCTCTCACTCATCTGGAAGTAAGAGGTAAGGTGAAGATTGTTATATTTATGACTTTTAGTTAATGAATATATTATAATTTGATTCTTTTTTTTTTTGTCTTTCCTTGTATGACATAATACTCATCTACATAAAGGATATAAAGCTCGTGTGAGAGATATGATGAGAAGAGTATTGTAACCCAAGCCGTCTTTCTTTCTCGTCATTCGGTACTAGTGAAATCTCCCTCCTCGTGGACGTAGGTGAATTGATTCAACGCCGAACCACATAATTTTTTTGTGTTTGATTGTTGTTGTGTGAATTTCTACGTTTTCATATTGTTTTCGCATAATAGTAACCAGTTGGGAGGGGGGGGTGAGTTGGGGACGGCCTACAACGGCATACGGTCGATGGCAGACGCCTTGCAAAATGCGTTAGGCGGCGGCGGGCAGTGTACGATGGATAACAAATGGATGATGAAAGACTAACAGAG
>NW_018241897.1:8073-9989 GCF_001263595.1 Phalaenopsis equestris
TAGTTAGCCATATAGGTCGTAGTAATGAGTTGGAGTAACATCAATTAGCTGCAAAGGCTAGAGTTGGGGGTTGAATGAGCTATAAGTTGCATAGGTTGTAGTTGGTCATATATTTCATAACGAAGAGTTGTAATGACTTTCGTAGTTCGCAAAGGTAGAAATCTGGATTTGCACAAATTATAAGCCATATGGGTCGTAGTTATGAGTGGTGATGGTGTCCTTTGGTCGTAGAGCCCGGAGTTAGAAGTTGTGTGAGTTATAAGCCACGTAGGTCATAGATGGTCATATAGACTATAGTTGTGAGCTGTGATAGCATTCATAGGTCACAGAGGCCGGAGTCAAGAACTGCACAAGCTGCGAGCCGCGTTGGTCGAAGTTAGTCATATAAGATGTGGTGGTTAGCTGTGATGACATTTATAAGTCGCAAAGGCTAGAGTTAGGAGCTATATGAGTTGTAACACGTAAGTCGTAGTTGGTCATTTAGGTCATAATAGTGAGTGGAGATGACATTCGTAATCCATAGATGCAAGTGTCAGGAGCTGCACTAGATGTAAGCCACGTAGGTCATAATTGGTCACTTGGGCCATAATGGTGAGCTGTGATGACGTCCGTAGTAGCAAAGACCAGAGTCGGGAGCTACACGAGTTTTAAGCCACTTATATGTAGTGGAGAACAGTGATGATGTCTGTGGGATGCAGAGGCTGAAGCCGGAAGCTGCATGAGGTGTAATCCATGTAGATTGTAGTTGGTCATGTAGGTCATAGTGGTAAGCAGTGATGACATTCATAGGCCACAAAGGTCAGAGTCGGAAGCTGCATGATCTATAAGCCACATAGGTAGTAATATTTAGTTGTGATGATGTCCTTAGGCTGCAGAGATTAAGGTTAGAAGCTGCAAGAATAGAGCTTTAGGAGTCCAGAGAAAGTCACCATCCTTGGGATGTATTTTTACACCATCTTTGGTAGGCGTCATTGCCCTGTAAGTGGGTTGCATTGTTACTCTGTCATTGGGGTGTGTCGTTGCATCATACTTGGAGTGCACTATTATACCATCTTCAAGGAGCATCACATACAATGCAATGTGTATTGTATTGGTTCGTTAGATGGTTCGTTGGATGCTTCATTGTTTCACCACATATGATGGGATTCCTCAAAACACTTTATGAATTTGTGAGGGACTTCGCGACAAGGAGCACATGATTGTCGATAGTGGTTGGCAGCGGCCAAAGTGCAGTGATCGATGGTGGTCAGTGGTTATAGAAGCATGAAGCTTTTGGCAGATTGTTGGTGTTGAATACTAGACTTCTGACTCTTTTTCTCTGTGTTACAATCTTCCTCTAGCTCGAACTAGGTCCCCTTTGCAAGAGGGGGTGGGACTCTATTGATAGAGTCCATATTGAAATAAGGAAGGATTCTAAACCCCACTCTAATTGGATGGTCTAGAGAAGTTCCCTCGATTGAAAGATGTTCTGTGGACATTTAAGTGTCTTAATAATGTCAGAATTTAGTGATCTTGGACTCGTTGTATTCATCTTTTTCAGACCATCGATTTTATTATAAGTTTTTCATACTCAGAATCCATTTGAATTTCAAATTATGCACTGAAAGCTTCCAAAAGTAATTTAACAGCTTGATTTAGGCATGATTTGACTTGGATCAGATCAATTCATCATTACGTCGACGTTATAACTTGAGAACCTAATACCCCTTTCCCGCCTGTGGGTAATCATCTTTTCTTAGCGGAACTCTTTAGCTGGGTCAGACACCGTGATTTTTCTCTTTTTAGGTTTTCCGCATAAAAAACTTCTATTGTTACTATTAATTTATTTCTTTTTTCTGAGTATATGATGAATCTTCATACCACGATAAGACCATAATCTGTTACTCTACTGCTGCAAATTTTCTGGCACACATTAA
>NW_018241898.1:0-870 GCF_001263595.1 Phalaenopsis equestris
ATGATTTTTGGGTTCAAATTTTGTGCCTCATGAGGATTAAATTAGTTGATTAGCTCTGCTGTTGATGTGTTATTTCATCATTTGTTCATAAATTGTACATAGTTATTTTCATTTTAGTGGATTAATTTAATTTAATTTTAGAGTGCCCATGTTGTTCTCTCAGATTAGCTCGTGAATGGTGAACTACAAGTCGTAGAACTCATATGATATTGGTAACAAACCTTAAATATCTTCCTTATTTCCTGCTATTAGGGTTTTACTAGGGTTGTCTCAGGCTTATCTCATGTTCAGTAACAAGCCGAGCCTGAGCTCGCTCAGGCTTATCATGTTCGGTTCGTTCGAAATTGGCTCGTGTTTGAAAAAAACTCATGAACAGTGTGTTTGTGTTCGGCTCAAAAAATATTTTTCTGCTCAAAATAATTTATGAGCAAATTGAATACAAAATTTTACATAATAAGAATTTTAATATTATTTAAAAAAAATTTACAAAATAAGAACCAATTTATTATAAATTTTATAATTTACAAATTAAACGAGTATAAAAAAAATACAAATAAAAATTAAAATCTAAAAAAAATAATTGCATTGAATATTTAAATAAAATTTACATTTAATGTTTTACATAAACCTAAAAAAGTATAAAAAAACATTAATATTAAAGAATAATTTTAAAATAATTTTTTGATCTTTATGATTGACGATTCAATGGTGATGGGGGAGGTTCGGAAGCGGAGGAACCGCCGCCGAGAATTTCAACGACCTGAAATGGAGTAGAACTTTTCAAAATATAATAAATACTAAATGTACGTGAAATGGAGCAAGAAGAGAATACACATTTTTATGCATAGGTATAAACCACCATAGTATGCA
>NW_018241899.1:0-624 GCF_001263595.1 Phalaenopsis equestris
ATCTTATTAAATATAAATTGAAGATACAACATCAATTACGATGCTTTATTGATGACGAGACTGAAAAATGACATATCATATAGAAAATTACATAAAATAACCATAATAATTTAATTTGTTTAAAATTTAATGAAATATACATAAATCTATATGGTCATATTTTATAAATTTTATCTTGCAAACATCAGATACACATGAACACAAAAAACTGCTAACAAATTGCATTATTTTTTTAAGACTTTCACAATTGAAACCCAACATAGGATTTATGGGAATTGATTGTAATGTATGCTCACAGTTCAAAGAATACATGACCAAATCTCACATATAATATAAAAAAATTAAAATGGAGATAGATTAAATTAGATATTGGAGAAAATATAATACTTATGAAACAATTTAATTATTTCAGAATAGTTCATTATAATTAGTATTTCTTATTTCTATAATCTATTTTAATTTTTTCAGTAAATCATTTATTATTCTATGTATGTTTTGGTGAGCACCTGTCATCCTGGGCGTAATTTCTCTTCAAAATATGATTTATTATTTATTTACAATGATTTAATTTTTAAAATATATTAAGTACGAGGTTATTTTGTTTTAAAATATCATTCAAATTTA
>NW_018241900.1:0-297 GCF_001263595.1 Phalaenopsis equestris
ATTATGCTAAACGCACAACTAGCACATCAATGAGTGCACAATATAAAGTATAAAACAAACTGTCTTCGTATTACTTTCCACATAGTCATACATCTGCATGTTTGCCCGTAGAGGATCTTCTTGCAAACTGCGTTATGAATTATCAAACAAGCTGACCTTCTAAGCCGTTGTTTTAAGATAGCTTAGTGGTGCAACGAGTTCATAACTCATATGACTGTAACTGCTCAAGCTCTTGATCTGGCTGAAAACCATATGGGGTTTTGTCATCATCCATTCTTCTGAAAGTTATTGACACTC
>NW_018241900.1:309-884 GCF_001263595.1 Phalaenopsis equestris
GCTATGTCAGCTCCATTTCCTTTCAGAATTAAGACGGATCCTCTTGGTAACAAAACTTCAACAGATCCCCGGAATTCACCTGGACCAATTATATCTATGTCTGTGCCAAACAGTATGCTGCTCTCCGATATGAAGGAGACTGTACAGAACGGACGAAGAAAGTCATGATGATCAATATGTGGAGGAATACAATCCCCTTCTTCATAAATGTTAATTATACAACTATTGGGGACACAACTTGATGGAATTATACTCCATTGCACCAATCGTGTCACCATCCATTTTATCGTGGGTGGCATTGGTTCCACCTATTCATGTTGCAAGATTCCTGGAAGATTTCCTTGTCGATCTATTTTATAATTATAACAACAGTCGCATTGTATTGTGATGCGACCCTTGCCTCTCATCCATTTTTTAGGCTCTGAATATGTTCTTCCAGATAACAACCCTGATTTGCCTCTGATTTGGATGTCAAATACGCAATCAAGTACCTCTCGCTGTTCCGTGAGAGAGAAGACTTCCGTGTATAGTTCTAATCCTTCAAGAATATTGACATATTCTCCATCAACTATCTC
>NW_018241901.1:0-688 GCF_001263595.1 Phalaenopsis equestris
AGTTCTTCCTTTTTTGGATTCCATAATAAATTTTTCAAATTTGAGCCAATCACATTTCACACCTCTTTATCTGATTCTTGAGAAGTCCTTTCCATTGAATTGGGAGACATTATTTTCTAATATAAATTGAGTATTTTTGTAAGTGACTTCGGTCATTTAAGATGTAATTGACTGTAGGGGCTTACCTCTATAGGGAGCTTTAAGAACCCAGGTAATATAAACCCTATATAATTGTTTGTATTAAATAGGGGAATTTGTCGGTCAACATAAAGGTTGGCATACCAGATGGATGGCATAAAATCTTTAGTTTTTTTAATCGAGCCTCATTAGTAAGTAGTGTAGCTATCCTTCAGGGTAGGTATATTGCTTGCAGTATTGTGCTTATTTATTTAAACTATTGTTTATATGAGATCGGTTTGATCTTTTATTTTCAAACAATCAAAATGTTATTTTTTTTCAGAATATATACATATAAATTAAATTAAGAAACTTTTGAAACCAGGTGTCGGGATATCCATTCTCGCGGTTGACAATTTCTAATTTGGCCATCAATAACTTCTGGTGACTCCGTTGGGGATTAGCTCTACTCTTCATTATGATTAGAAAATCTTGTCTTCATAATGATCTAGATTACCCTTCTTCCGTTGGAATACTTTGCTCATTTCTTTCTTGGGCAAGTACGGTTAAC
>NW_018241902.1:0-588 GCF_001263595.1 Phalaenopsis equestris
GTGGTAAGTGGTTAGCTAATGGCGGTCGGCAGCAGCCGGAGACCGTGGTCGATGGTGGTCGATGGCTGCAGAAGTAAGAGATGTTTGTCGGATTGTCGGTGGAAGATGTTGGGCTTTAGTTTCTTCTTCTCCAAGCTCTGGCATTTCTATTGCTCAAGATCTATTCCCCTATAAAAGAGGGGTAGAGCTTGATTTATAGAATCCAAATAGTAAATAAGAAAGAAATCTAGACAACTCTGATCAGACGATATGAGGAGATTCCCTTGATGAGACAATTTATGTTATATACAAAATTTGTTTGACCTGTCGATTATGCCCAAAAGCTTACCAAAGTGATTTAATGGCACAAAATGGGCTTGATGTAACTCCAATAAGACAAATTTTGGCATCTTTGGATCCATCTCATCTAGCCGGTCAATTTGGCTATAAGTTTGCTGAAACGGGGTTCTAGATGATTTTTAATTAAAGTTTGAGTGTTTCTTGCTAAAAAAATTATCTCAAGATTTTATATTGTATCTCAAGATTCTTATCGGATGATAAAAAAATTAATGATTTATCATAAATTATATATATATATATATATATATA
>NW_018241902.1:1956-2517 GCF_001263595.1 Phalaenopsis equestris
TATATATATATATATATATATAGACACACACAAAAGAAATGAGAAATTTGTAAATACAAAATTGCTACATTACTATTTTAGTGACCTTGCTACTAATAGTCATTATCAGATAACATTCACTAAATTAAATGCTGATATTGGAATGAAAATCTAATTTAAACACCATTACCAAAAGAATAATTAACTAAATTATCAAACATTTTCTATGTTTCACCACTAATTGTAGCCATTCATGTTTCTATATTCCAATTCTCTTAAGAGGGTTGTAAAAACAAACACATGAACCCATCTAATCATTATAATAATCTAATGAAGTTGGTGAGTTAGTTCAAAATCTTTCATTAAGTTTTATCAACATCAAATAAAAAATAGAAGAAATTTGTATTATCCAATTATCATGAAAGCAAATATTAATGATATAAAGCTATGGCAACAATAAATTATATTTCCTTATATCATAAAATAAAGCATGGAAAAGTGAATTTAATATCAACTAAGGAGATATACAAGTAGAAAAATAAATTGAAAAAAAAGAAAAACATCATTGACATTGAATTGCAA
>NW_018241903.1:0-2316 GCF_001263595.1 Phalaenopsis equestris
TTAGCACCCTGGTGCCAGAGGTGCCGGAACTGGTGTCAAAGGCTCTAGAGGTGCCATAATACAAAGAATAATGTGGAACTTCAATAACTTGGCGCCAAAGGTGCCAGAGATGAATTAAAATGGAGTAAGGTTGTTATTGACAATTTTTAAGTTGTTCTAGAAGGCTCCAATCAATTCAAACTCCTCAAGGATTGATTCAATGCATCTACAGACCTTGAAAAGGTTATTGAATAAAGAGATATGTTCTTTGGATGATGGGACTTGTCTCTTGATTTGAAAAGGTGTGACTTTTTGGAGAAAGGAGGGAATTTGGAATTTTTTGAAGAGAAGGCTGGTGCCCCATTTAAAAAGAGAGTCTAAGGAGGTCTTGGTGGTGGTTGGAGAAGTGTGAGGTTTCGTAGAGAGAGTGTGGCATGAGAGAGAGGGGATTTTCTTCTAGAGTTTTAAGAATAGAGAGAACGTGAGAGATTTCTTATTCATTACATTTCTAAGAGAGAATTGAGTGAGATTGTAAAGAGAGAAACTTAAGGGGAATTTCAAGGGATTTACATGAGAAGGAGTGTGAGATAAGTTGTGTTCTTTCCATTCTTTGTTTCGTAAACAAATTTTTTTGTATATAATCTATGTTTTGACTTATCTTTATCATGAGTTCTGAGTAGTCTTCTTTATCCTTCTCCCTACAATGAGATATGGTTTTGTGAAGAATTAATTTTGTGATGTAAGGTTTTAAATGTCAATAAATTATGAAGATTCAAACTCTGATCTTCATTTACTTTTTGATCTGGGCAATTGAAATGTTAAAATGTGTTAAGAAACATAAGATCTAAAAGGTCTATGCTTTCTACACCAAGGTAAGAGTCACATTCAATTTCATGGGTAACAAAATAGTACATGGGGTTGAGTACAAATAAATAGGGTAATATATATTGATGGACCCAAAAATGGAGATTTTAGGGTGACAGACTAAAATCCCCAATTTGGTCCACTTGCTTGAAATCTAAAGTGAGATTTTTAGCCCTCATGGGGGAGAGAAGTGGGAGTAAAAGAGTGAGAGCCAATATCCTCTCAACCTAACCACTAATTTCGGGACCGAA
Organism: Phalaenopsis equestris; assembly: GCF_001263595.1. NCBI lineage: Eukaryota > Viridiplantae > Streptophyta > Magnoliopsida > Asparagales > Orchidaceae > Phalaenopsis > Phalaenopsis equestris. The sequence goes on from NW_018241903.1 coordinate 1,095, forward strand.
CTCTAGATTAGTTAATGTTCTTTATGCACTCTTATAGGGTAAAGAATATGATTGCTCCTATTTGGCACAATACAATTTTATCTATATAATTTAAATGATTTTAATTACTTCGCAATCCATAAACTCATTGTAAAGGGGAAGGATGCTTTTTAAATATGAAATATTCATTAAAAAAATTAGATTAGTCTTAATAAGTTTAATTTTGAAGTTTAGAAAATAGTTTATTTAACTTGGTTCTTTTAAATGCATTTTTTTTAGCATACATTAAATTTACTTTAGATTTGAATTTCATACTTATGTTTTTAAATTTTGATAATTGTGTTTTACATTATAACCATAAGAATTTCAAACTCTCTTTGGGATCAATACTTAGGACTCCATAGAGACCTTTATTACATGAGTGATGCATATACTTGCATTATTATTAAGGTTTGACAAGTTAAAGATTTTAAAATGTGAAACTATTTATACTGAAGTGATTTTTGTTGTGATTGAACTGCATATTTACTATTTGTGTTGTTGTGTGTTTATTGTAATTATTGAAAGATACTTACAACGCACCACAAAAACCCACACCAGTTGACTAGCCCCATTTTTGGGTATGATGTACGACTAAATATAAGCCCACCATTTTGTGTTATATTGTACGTAAGTGAGGTCTTGTGCATCTCTTTAAACTAATTGTTTGATTTTCAAATAGATAAAGTGGAAGTCCAATGGTGGCTTATACTTGATGCACTTTGTAAATTGTGAAAGAGAAGCCATACACTTCTCTTATGCTCTATCCTCAGTGCCACACTTTAAGCACGTCTAAGCAAGCTGTCGCAACCATCATAAATAAGTGTGATAGATACATTTGTTCCTCTCATCATAGTGAGAGTGGAATATGCCCTATTCTTCAAGAATTTGAGCTTAGTTTTACAATGCATTCCAAAGTTAGCACATCTTGCATAGCTAAACTTTACAATATCTCGATTGATGGGAGTCAATTTTGATTGATATTTACCTTATCTAGGAAAGTCATACCCTTTCCTAGCATGTTTTTCAGTTACACATTTCATATAGGGTCTGAGTCGAGCCCGTCCCATCCATTATGGATGATTGTGATAGTTATGTTCATTCCCACACATCACATATGATTTTCGTATCTTCCCTTAAAAAGGAATTGTTTAGTTTTTCCTCATGGAAAAATACGTTTGGTCTACGCATTCTATTTTTCCCA
>NW_018241904.1:0-206 GCF_001263595.1 Phalaenopsis equestris
AATCAATAAAGCCCGCCGACGGCGCCCTAGATGCCGCTGACGGCGAGATTTTCTCGAAACTTAGTATTTAAATTCCAATTTAGCAAGCCGACGACACCATCAACCCCGCCGACGGTGAGCTCATGAAAAACACCTTTAACCGTGATTTTGACCAGTCATTTTGATTTTGACCCGTCAACCACCACTATTCATCATCCCCTTCCTCC
>NW_018241905.1:0-755 GCF_001263595.1 Phalaenopsis equestris
TTGTTCTGAATATCCTTTGAAAGGCTTGACCTGGTGCTGTTAATGAGATGAAGTTGATCTTTTTTTATTTTTATCAAATTGGATTGTTGAAATGATTCTAGCAGATCATTTCTTCAGAATGTTTGTTAAAGTCTCCTCAGACCAAACATTACCATTCCAACAGTTTTTAACATGTAACTCCTCCTCCTTTCCTTCCTGCAGAGGCTCCAAGTGTTCTATAAAGCACCATTTATCCTTCCAAAAGTTGATTTCTCTTTGGCCCAGCTCCCAAATGAGAACTTTTTCAATGTCTTCCCTATCCTTAAGTATCTGGATCCATGTCCTGGTGTCCCCCAGTTTGTTAGTTATTTCCCCAGGATGATCAAATTTGCAGTATTTGACCTGCATGAACTTAGCCCATAAGCTTTCATTTTGTCTGAAATAAATCTAAAGTTTGCACATGCTAATTTGTTGCCTATGGTGTAATCCTTTAAATCCCAAACCACCAGCTTCATATGGTTTAGCCACTCTTTGCCAACTTGCCCAGGCCATTCATTTCCTATTCCCAACCCAAAGGAACCTGTTGAAGGTTCTTTCGAGCATCAAGGTGGTGCTTCTTTTCATTTTTGCCACTTCAAGAACATAAAGAGGGATAGAGGTTAGGATGCTCTTTAGTAGGGTGATCCTTCCACCATTTGAGAGGTAAGAGTTGTACCACCCCTAGAGAGTGGAATTAATCTTGTCAGTTTGGTTCTTCCTCTAACCAGTTGAGTGCC
>NW_018241906.1:0-2016 GCF_001263595.1 Phalaenopsis equestris
TTACATTTATATTACTTAAATATTTCATATCACATGAAAAAATTTCTTATTTTTAAGAGTTTGGTGGCATATATGAACAAATTGAAGTTTAGAGGTTAGATGTGTAAATACATAAAAATTGAGTGGCACATATGTAAATCTTATAATATTTAATTATAATATAAGAAAATGACGTTGCACTTATTAGGTTAGATGCAGTCCTATAATCCCATTCAAAACGTGTTGAATGCGAAATGAATAAAATAACTCGTTCAAAATCTCTTCTCTACATTAGAGATTTAACCCTCCCAACCTCAAAATTTAGACTTACAAAAATGTACACATACATACAAGATTTAAATCAAACTAAACTCCTAAATTTCATCAACTAATTCTGCAAAAGTACATAATTATGAATTTATTGTATATTTCAATTGATTTTCTATGTTCTTTACCCATCCATGACTTAGGGTCTGTTTGGAGTAGTTGCAGCTTATTGCATAATCTACTGATAAGCTAAGTGCGGTGGCTATCATAAATTTTTATTTTTTTTGAAAAGTCGGACAGTTATAAGAAAGTTGTCAGCGCACGCTGTTTTTGGCGTTTTGAAAACTCAGTTTATCCAAACAGAATAGGTGCGTTTTCAAAATATCACCGCACCAAATACACTGCCCCAAACGTAAATGCAGGTTGAAGAACCAACCACCTCTGACAAGACTGCTTCCACTTGCTGCATAATTTATTTTGGTAATGTCAAGAAAATTTAATTAAATTATTTGAAGTAAAACAAAAAAATAAAGGGGCATTTACATACATACCACTCAATTCCTATGTATTTACATATCTAAAACCTAAATCTTTCATATGACATCAAAAAAAGCATATTTTAATTTTTTAAAAAAGTGCAATACACCTTTTCATGCATGGTTAAGGAGGCATATATGTGAAAAATGAAGTTTAGGTGTTACATATGTAAATACATAGGATTAAACGGTTTATCTGGAAATCTTCCAAAAATAAAAAATTGGGGCATTTACATATATAGATACTACTCAATTCTTATATTTTTACATACTATCTAACACCTAAGCTTTAGTTTTAATATTTATACTACCCAAATCATTCGTATCACATCAAAAATATCACTATTTTTACTTTTAAAATGTAGAATACACCTTTTCATCCATGGTTAAAGCTACATATATGCAAGAAATGAAATTTAGATATTGGAAATATTAATACATAGGAATTAAGTGGTACGTATGTAAATCTTCCTAAAAAAAATTTCATGAGAAAAAAATATACAAAAATGTGCTATGGTTTCAAGTTTTGCAGTGAGTTGTTTCACTGGGCTGAAAATTAAGAAGGGCCATTTACCTACATACCACACAATTCTTATGTATTTACATATCTGACACCTAAACTTTACTTTCTATGTTTATACCACCTAAATCATTCATACCACGTTAAAAATACCACCATTTAAACTTTTAAGAAGAAAAATAAACCTTTTATGCATGCTACTCATTTGATATCATACATGAGGTTTTTTGGATTTAATAAGAAAATTTTGGGCATTTGTATGCTCTATTAAGATCCTATTTCAAGAGTTCAGTTTTCTTCCTCTACATGAGAACTTTAGCAGTTTGAAAAAACTTTTACATGGTTAAATTAAAAACTAGAGCTGCTAAGGTATAACAAACAACTGAAAGTTAAATGAGATAAGAAAACAATGTTTGAAAAACTACTCCAGGAATGATGAGAAAAAAAAAAAGTTCACAATACATGGGACCTCCAACAACTTGATCTGATAGTTGAAATGGGGATACAAATTAGGAAATATTAACATCATAAAGTCAGAGAGATTGCGCCCCATATGATCATGTTTCATTAATTGACATTTATTTTCAAAGTACGAAGCATTTAAAAGTATTGATAATGATAGGTAGCCCACCCTATGAAGTTGAGAGTAGTTGTGAGCTCTAAGAGAGAGATTGAAAAGTTTTAGAATGCAATTGAAAGGATTAGCATAGCAAC
>NW_018241907.1:0-887 GCF_001263595.1 Phalaenopsis equestris
TAATTAAAAATCCATTATGTAGCTCAAAACCATCAAAAATAAGGAACACTTAAATAATCATATAAAACCAAGATTGTGATATAACTCATGCTAGAATGGTAAAGAAGAACTAAGCAAAAAAAAAAAGCTAGTTGCACATAAACTAAATTAAAATAAGAGATTAATGTTTCAATTATACTCTTGCATCCATTGTTTCTTTCTTAAATACAGTAAAACCATTTTATCATTATAAATAAAGCTCACAAGTATCAAGATGATCATTGTTATTAGCAAGAAAATCCACACAAAAATATCATTTTCTATAAATATGAGTAAAGAAAGCTAAAAAGATTCGAGATATTAAAAATCTATTCATTAAATATAATTAGTTTTCATTCCCTATTTTTGGATAATTAATAAGGTTAACCATTAATAAAGCTAGAATCAATATTAATCATAATATTATAAAGCTCAAGAGAAATGATGATTTATACAACTACATGGAGAGCCACAATTCATGTAATATGAATAAGAATGGTGGAAAAAGGATAAGTAAAACAAAGCAACTTCACAGACAAAATTTCTAAAAACACGACCTCCCTTAGCTATGATAGAATAGTTGTACAATCAATACTTATCTTAATAAAGCTATGAGCAAGTTTTTTTTAGAAAACGATATGATCCTTTAGGAAGACACCTATTAAGGAAATAACATTTATAAATCAATATTGAAGTGCTTGAAAGAAAATAAGTGCCTATTATTCATTTGATGAATCTTATCATAAATTGTATTTATAATTTTAATATGATTCATGAAAAAATCGTTATACTTTATTTAATTTCTTTAGAATCAAAGAAACCAAAAGATGAGAGTATGTATAATAATAACAATATGAACATTTATTTTA
>NW_018241908.1:0-294 GCF_001263595.1 Phalaenopsis equestris
GCTGGATATTTCATAGCCTTTAAAACATCAAAAATTGTTTCATGGTCATTAATATTCATAGTTAATACCCTTTTTGCACATCTATCATAGCTTGTCCAGTACTAAAAAAAGGTCTCCCCAAAATAATGGGATATTCTTTATCTTCCTCCATATCTAATACAATAAAATCCTTAGGAAAGATAAATTTATCCACTTTAACAAGCACATCTTCTATAATTTCTTTTGGATAAATAATAGATCGATCATTGATCATCTGACATAAGGGTTATAGTAGTGGGAGAAATATCGGCTAAA
>NW_018241909.1:0-761 GCF_001263595.1 Phalaenopsis equestris
TCTTCCTTCCTCTTTGTTTATACTCTTACTCTATCAACCACTTTCTCTCATCTCTCCCCACTCCACCCCCTTTCTATATCAATATCTTACACTCTCTCCCTGAATCTCCTCTCTCTTAAACCTCTCTATCATGTTTCTTTCTCTCACTCTCACCCTCTCTCACTTACCTCTTCTTCCTCTACCTCTCTTGCTCTCATTTCTCTCTCTTTTTTTATTTTTCTCTTTCTCTCCTTTCTTATATCTCTTGCACTAACAACCTCTCTATCCCCTTTATCCCCCCTCTTCTCCAACCCGCCATCTCTCCCTGCCTCTTTCCTCTCTCATTTTGTACTTCTCTCTAGCTTGCACTTTTCTATTTCTATCCCTCCCTCCCTCCATCATTCCCTTCTTTCTCTCTCTCACAATATTTATATTCCCTCTCTTATTATTTTTCTCTTGCTCTACATCCTTTGAACTCTTTTTCAATCTCTTCACCTTTCTACTACACTCTCTTCCTTTGTCACCCCCATTCTCACTACCACTTTATCTCTCTACCGCTATTAGGCCTCCTCCCTCTCTCTCTTCATCTCTATCTCTATCTTCCTCTCTCTTACTCTCCCTCAATCTTTCTATCTCTTTTCCTCTTTTTATTGCTCCTACCTCTCTCTGGTTCTCTCTCTCACTCTTTATTGCAATCTCTACCTCCCTTTAACTCACCCCCTATCTTCCTCTTTCTGTAGCTCCCGCTCTAGTTTTCTCACTCTCTTTCTTAATTGCACTCT
>NW_018241909.1:4429-5257 GCF_001263595.1 Phalaenopsis equestris
GAAAGAAGAGAGAAAAAGAGAGGGAAAGAGCGAGGGAAAAATAGAGAGTATAAGGGAAGAGAGAAGAGAGAGCAAGGAAAGAAGAGGAAGGTGAGAAAGGGAATAAAGTAGGGATGTAGGGTATGAAAGTATTAGAGCTATAATGAGAGAGAGAGAGAGTAAGATAGAAGAGGGAGTGAGGGATGTAGAGAGAAAAAAGAGCGTGAGATAAGAGAGTATGAGAGAAGAAAAGAGTCAGAGAAAGTGAGAGAGAGTTGAGAGGTGATAATGAAGGGGGGAGAGAGAGAAATAAGAAAGAGAGAGTTAGTGAGGGTGAGAAGAGAGAAGAGAGAGAAGAGAGAGGGTAAGAGACAGGAAGGATGGTTAGAGATAAAGGGAGGGAGGGAAGGAGGGTGGAATGGAGGGAGTGAGTGAGAGCAAGGGAGAGTGAGTGAGAGAGGGAAAAAAGAGAGAGGGAGAGAAATGGAGAGAGTGTGAGAGAGATTAAGTGAGGGTGAGAGATATAAGGAGTGAGATGGAGAGAGCAGAAGATAGAAAGGAGGGGGAGAGTGACAGAAGAGGGAGGGAGAGTGATAGTGAAGAGTGATAGAGAGGTGGGTAAAGAAAGAGAGACTGGGAGAGAGGAATAAATGAAGAGATGGGGATTAAGCGAGCGAGTGTGTCTAAAAAAGTGAGGGGTTGCGATAGAGGTAGAGGTAGAGTGAGGGAGAGATACGAATGGAGTGTGATAGAGAGGGAGAGAGAAATGTTGAGAGTATGAAAGAGGGTGGGAGAGTGAGAGAGAGCATCAGATTGCTCATACATTAAAGGCAAGGAGAGTGAGCAAGA
>NW_018241910.1:0-4462 GCF_001263595.1 Phalaenopsis equestris
TTGTGTTGATGACCATGGCTGTTAAGTTGACATTTTGCATGCCATTAACTCCTCAATATTTGCACAATTTTTTATTTTATGTTTTTAATTATTTTATAAAATGGTGGTGAGACCTGCAATGCTACATGGCGCTGAATGTTGGCCTTTAAAAGAGAAGCATGAAAAGGTGAAGCATAAAACTAAGTTAAGTGTTGCCAAGATGAGAAGGATTAGGTGGATGAGCTGCTTTACACTTAGAGAGAAAATGCAAAATGAATATATCCGTGATAGGATTGGTGTAGCTCCCGTGACAAACAAAATTAGAGGGAGTTGTCTTAGATGGTTTGGTCACATTAAACGTCGATCATCTGATGATCCGATCAGAAGAGTAGATGTTTTAGATTCGACTTATGTTGAGAAAAGGCAGAGGTAGACCTAGGATGACTTGGGCATATTGTATAAAAAATGATCTTAATTTATTAGTGTTAAACCCTAAATTGGATGCAATGGAGAAAAATGATTCATGTAAGCATGCCATTAACTCCTCAATATTTGCACAGTTTTTTATTGTTTTATAAAATGGTGGTGAGACCTGCAATGCTAAATGGCGCTGAATGTTGGCCTTTAAAGGTGAAGCGTAAAACTAAGTTAAGTGTTGCCGAGATGAGAGTTATTAGGTGGATGAGCTGCTTTACTCTTAGAGAGAAAATGCAAAATGAATATATCCGTGATAGGGTTGGTGTAGCTCCTGTGACAAACAAAATTAGAGGGAGTTGTCTTAGATGGTTTGGTCACATTAAACTTCGATCATCTGATGATCCGATCAGAAGAGTAGATGTTTTAGATTCGACTTATGTTGAGAAAAGGCAGAGGTAGACCGAGGATGACTTGGGCATATTGTATAAAAAATGATCCTAATTTATTAGTGTTAAATAAAAATTTGACCCTAAATTGGATGCAATGGAGAAAAAGGATTCATGTAGTTGACCCCACTTAGTGGGATAAAGGTTTTTGTTGTTGTTGTTGTCTGCCCAAATTCATTTATTGAATGGGAGGGAAAAACTATGATGTGAGTTGTGTAAAGTTAACCGGATATAATTGGTGTCCAAAACCTTTCAAATTAATTGGTGAGTCTTTGGGTGCGAACATGTTTACATTATTGATTTAATGGATGTATTCTTTTTAGTCTAAATGTAACCAAATTAATGTAATTTTATTACATAGCACCTTTCTAATCGTATAGCTGATCCTACCAGGTGGATCTAATAGCAAATTAAGAAGTTCTAAAATGAGTAAAGGGGTAATTATGCATTATAGATTAGTAGAGTACGGGGAAGATTATTAAATTTACTGAGCAATATTATGAGGAAGTTATTAACTTTCTTAAATACTATCTCTAATTCCTCTTCCTCCTATGTTAAAGGCATTAAAATTATATAGACGAAAATATTGATAATTATTGAGAACCACATAATAGTAAAAATTCTTATCGGTTTGACTCAGCAATAGATATATAAGAGATCATAAAGATTAGTAAAATAAATGGCAGAAGCAGAGAATATGGCATATGGGAAAGGAAATCAATGAAGAACCTATTTACTAGTGTTGGTGCTACTCTTCTTCAAGCATCAAATTTGGAGAGGGAGACTTCAGATCCAAAAAACAGTACTTGTCAATTCCAAATATTTTACACAATTCTAGACTTCAGTCACTAGTTGCTGTATATTTTGTAACCCCACAGCAAATTTTTTAGTTTTGTATGAGTTACTGAATATCATATATATGCTATAAATTTTTTATTCAAGTACAATAAATTTTCATAATGAGAGAGAAAGAGAGAAGCTCTCATTTCAAAATATCTCTCATGTTTTGAATTTTTAAATTTTGCGGGATAAAACAAATTTCTATTTAAAGCGGTAAGTCACATTTATCCAATCAATCTAGGTTATATTGATATTCATATACGATAAGTAATATTAAAGGGAAACTTCTTTCATTTTTTTTCTCACATTTGGGCTGCCCTTCTCGTATGCTTGCATTTCTTTTTGAAGTTTGTCCGTTGTTTGGGACACAATTTAAGAATATCCTTTTGTTAATAAAGCTATATGTCGTGTGATAGACGAAAATACCTTCAATATTTTTTCTATTCTCTATCTCTTTCTCTTTTCTTCCAAAATTCCAACGATCTAAAGTGTTCTGTCATGATCTTGCCACTTTTGATGATCCCACACCCCATCTCGTCATCAAAACCCATCATTATCCTCTTCTCTTGCCACATCCATCTCTCATCTTCTTCTCCAACATAACAGAGTGAGTGGATTGATCTTAATGCAAATAGAAAGTTTGGGGGCTTGTGGTTGAGTGGCTGGCCCGACCTCTTATAAACCTTCATATTCTTCTACTCCAACTCTACCAGAAGTCCATAATAATCTCTCAAAGCATGCGTTTGTCTACCATTATAGATTTATCAGCAAGTATGCTCATATCTTCCTGTCGTTGAAGAACCATATGAGGTATCAACGACATTGATGACCGGTATACAAGTAGTATATGTAGAGGAGAAAGGGAAATTAGTATTAGTGTGAGGTTTATGTAAAGCCCAATTGCTAAGATTATATATTGTTGTCTGTAGTGGTAGGAAATCATCATCATTATCATTGCTGGAGAATAGGTCATATGGACTCTCAAAATTTTTTTGATAGCTAGTCAAAGGTTTTTTTTGAAGATGCCTCTTGTACCTCAAAAATCAACCATGTGAATAGCACAATTTTCTTCTTTAATGAAGAATGCACTGATACCGAAAATGGGTATTGGTGCAGAATTTAGCAAGAAAATAGGGAGAAAACTAAAGAATAGAAATCAGAAACAAGCAATTGGAAATCAGAGAAATTAAAGAAGAATATACAAATAAGATACATTAATCATAAAAGATACAAGATACAAGAGACCCCATATGTCACCACTAACAACAAATGGATATAGTTGCCACCACTCGACGTTGTGGATCCCATCCAGGATCCTACGAAGCCAAAACTCTCACATCTTTCTACGAACACATTCCCATTCAGGATCCTACGAAGCCAAAACTCTCACATCTTTCTACATCATTCAAAAAGTACCCTAATACAACACAATATCAATTATAACAAAACTGAAACCCTAAATCTAATGCAAGTAAATGGATGAAAATTCTCTTTCTAATACACAATTTAAATGACTAGATCACATCTTTTCCAGATCAAGATTAAGACGCTCTGTGTCGTTCTTCTCCGGCGGGAGGAGCTCCTTCTTCATCTCTTTTCTGAGCTCGTCTTTTAGTATTATCTTTGGTTCCCTTCTTAGCCATTTTTCAACTATTGCCACTACTTAGTAGTTTTCTGGGACATGATTCTGAGCTCCTTCTTCATCTCTTTTCTCTTAGTATTTATCCTTGGTTCCCTTCTTAGCCATTTCTCCACTATTGCCACTACTTAGTAGTTTTCTGGGACATGAACATAACCAGGATCAATATCAGGTTCTGCACACCTGGATTCTAAACAGGCAGCAGGAACTCGTCTGGAAAGAGGCTGCAAGAGCCTAAAACAACTCATTTTTACTTGATTCAAACGGGTTATGAAATTTCAATAACCTGTTATATACTGTCTCAGTCTTTAAGAAACAATTGTATCACACAACCTTCATGCTAAATCCTGCGCATGAATTGGGATTGTATTTCTAGTTGCTGTAAGGCGGAGAAAACTTAGTCTGCTAGTTATTCGCTCCAAGCTTTGGCTGGATGAAGAGGCTGCATCAAGAAAGTTCAGATTTGTTTAACTAAGAAATTGTTGAAAATGCTGAGAGTCACATGGTAAATGATAAAGGTCCAGACAAACTTAATCCTGGCAAGGTCTTCGACCCCACTATGGCCTCATTTTCCCTCACCTATCCTGAAATAGTGAGTGCTTGAACTATTAGATTCCAAATTGGCTGGCTGAATCTTTTTTTTGATTCAAGAATTTGCTTAGTTAGATTCTGAACAATTCTTTTCAAAAATTTTCATGTACCCCTGAAGTCAATGTGTGCTGCTATGAGCACAATAGAAGTCTCTACTACTTAGGATATGGCTCTGGAGCAGCGGTTGATTGCAATGCAGATTGTTTTTCAATCGACTTGCTAATTCAGAATCCACCCTAGTTGTCGCTGATCATTTAACTAAGGTTTCTATAAGTTTCAAAATACACCCATATCAAGCTCGATTCCTTGGGTACTTCAATTGAAATTCAGCAACCCAAGAAATTGAACTGCTGCTATAGACTTCGCTGTAATGGATATGTAAACAGCTATAGAATTTGGGAATGAAATTGGGGGAAAATCTTGGATAGAAGTCTCTATTTTTTTATGGAATTTCAGCAAACAGAAAATACAAAAATACTGGATAGAATTTCTGCAAGAACAGTAGCATGTATAGAGAATTCTAACGGCAGCAAACAGAAACATAAAAGAA
>NW_018241911.1:0-263 GCF_001263595.1 Phalaenopsis equestris
CTAAATTTATGATAATTTGTATTGCTTGTGTTGTTCCTCCTTTTGATTAATGGTGTGTTATTGTTTTGCTTTTTTCTTCTTTGTTTTAATTTTTCGCAATCAAAAAAAATATGAGCTCAAAGAGTTCCGGGACATCCTAACGATTGCTCTGCCACTATGGCCTCCAAATTTTTTTGCTGACATAACGGCGACCACACAGCAAAGAGAGAAAGATCCGTAGCTGCCCACGTGAGCTGAATATTTGTAATTCTGTATTGTTTTTA
>NW_018241912.1:0-744 GCF_001263595.1 Phalaenopsis equestris
CATTACTAGAAATATCACCACAACAATGTTCATAGTCATCATTCTTGTCATCTTCTTTGTCATTTTGACACCATTGGTTGCACAATCTAAATTGCCTTGTAACAATACCTTCTTCTACATTTGTTGCATGATCTCCCCCACCACCTTATAAGAGTTAGCATTGCTCCTAAATTAAGAGGTTAAAGTCATTTACCTACCTATTTACTTAGAAAATGGCGATAGGAAAACACATTATGCTTGAGAGTTTCGTAGGTCATTTAGGTCATTGTTCCCAACTTATTACACCTCTTGCATCGGTTCTCTCATACTCTGTTGATCAGTACTTAGAGATCGCTTTCAAGATAGAGCTTTTCGAGCGACTCTACTTATAAAAAAAAAAAAACATGAGTTTCAAGAACAAGACCTATTAGCTACGCCTGCCCATGAAAATTCAATAAGAGCTAAACTTACAAAAGGAGACCTGATAAATAGTTTGGCAAACATAGATAGTTACAATATAATTTATAACAAAGACTAACTCATACAAGATTATGCTACTCTTTCACTTCTTACATTGAAAGGATACTCAGATGGTTTGTTTTCTTATTTTATGATATAATTTGTCATCTAGTTTGATTATTTTGTTTATATGTTGTCATTGCCTTGTAGAACAGTTCAGCTGCATGTCACAAAAGAATGGAGATGAAATCATAACCGTTGGAATTAAATCCATTAATTTAGATTATAATACTATACAAATAAATT
>NW_018241913.1:0-386 GCF_001263595.1 Phalaenopsis equestris
ATGAGTAATGTTTTTAAAAAAATTAATTAACTACAAGACTATAAAGATTTATAACTAATTATAAGTATTAATTAAGAAAAAAATAATAAAAATTATTAAATCAGATTCAAATGATTTTTTAATATAAACAATAATTTTTAAATCTAGTCACAGTTCTTGAGATCTTAGTTATCTGATTAGGATTGTCAAAACAACTCTTTATTTCTGAACGACTCATGTTCAACTTGCTAAACAAAAGAGCAGAATGACAACACACAATTTTTTGAGCTCGAAATATAAACTAAGAGCGTTTCACCCCTAATTAATTATCCATCCCACTGAGCTGCTTCCGGCTGGCAGCCCTAGAAGTCTAAAAATGGAGAAGAAACCAGTGCTGGAGCGGAGGA
>NW_018241914.1:0-217 GCF_001263595.1 Phalaenopsis equestris
GTGGAAGGAAAGTGAGAGATTTCTACCTCCTTGTCGCTTCGAAAGAGAATTTCGTGTGTTGTAAATAAAGGAAGAGATTCAGAGAAACGTTGAGGAGTTTTCTTGTGGAGAAATTAGAGATAAATTGTATTTACTAATTGAAATTTGTATTAATTTGCTTTTATATATAAATTCAAAGTTTTGTCGTATCTTCTCCATGAGTTCTGAGTAGTTTTCT
>NW_018241914.1:560-848 GCF_001263595.1 Phalaenopsis equestris
ATGTTAGCCCTCAGGTGAGGGGAACGTGGTAGCTCGGAAGTGAGAGCCGGTATCTTCTCAGCCTAGCCACACATTCAGTAACCAAGCATAGGATTAGTCAATGTTCTTTATGCCTGGTCGAAAGGGTAAAGAATAGGTATGCTCCTATTTGGGACAATACAATTTGAACTGATTCAATTTATCCATTCACATATAATTCTTGAATAGGAGAAGTATGCTTTATTATATATTGAACTTCACATTAAAAACTTTGTAAGTAGAATTAGTTAATTAAGAGTTTATTAAAAT
>NW_018241915.1:0-1269 GCF_001263595.1 Phalaenopsis equestris
CTCAATGAGGAGCTTCATGATTTTGAGATGGCCACTGACCGGATCATAACCGTGACCACTCAAGCCCAAAGTTCAAATGTCGAGGGCCACACCTCCGATCCAGTCGAGGATCACCAACATGAGACTCTTGAATTCCATGGTGGCCCTGCAGTTGATTGAGAGGATTGAGGCAAAGATGAGCTAATCGCTCACTTGTAGGCCCAACTCTCCCTTCTAGATGCTTAGATAGTGGCACTGCAAAATGAAAGGGTTGGGTCCGATATTGTTTCCCTCCCACTCTGAGTGAGGTGCGCCCCAATGTTCCTTCTTTGCCTTTGGCACCCTCTCAACATTTTCAAGTTGTTTCTTTTGATGTTGCTCAGCATGAGCACATCTCTTTGGACTCACACTTGCAGTCCTTGGTTGATGTCAAGGTCAAGGCTACATTCGCAGCTCAACAAGGTGAGACCTCTATGCAGAAAGGTATACCATATCTTGAGGCATATGAATATATTTTGTACCCTTCAATTTTGTCCCCTTTCGCTTCAAAAGGTTTGAGGGCTTTGGCAATCCTTGCCAAAATATAGCCCAATTAAGAGCACTCTTTTACAACATTGGCAACAACGATGCCCTTTTACTTTGACTTTTTATCACCGGTTTAGTGGAGTTCGCTTTTGAATGGTATGCTGATTTACCTAATGGCACATTCAAGACCTTCGTTGAGCTAGAGGATGCATTCGATAAAATGCTTTGTAGGCACACTAAATCACATTAAAAGATCTATTGTTAGCCCAACAAGACTTTCTGAGCTTTAGTTGGATTTAGTTATTTAGTGACGCAACTTGAGTTTGCAGTGCAAGCCCCAGTTGCAAGAGCTCTACGTGAGCCAGAGGTCTTCTATGTACATTATGCAGAAGAGACGATGAAGGAGGCAGCTATGCAGCTGGGCGTGTTTGTCATTACCTTCACTGAGGAGGTCTTGCTTTTAGGCACCACAGACCATAACCATCCTCTATAAGTGATAGTTGGAATCTACAAAACTCTGCTAAAATGTATTTTAATCAATCGAGGTGCTTCAGTGAATATTATAAGCATGCGGACTCTTGAGTTGTTGTCCTTGAGCACGGGGAGATTATGCTCTGACAAGATTATGCTCAATGGATTAGCTCCATCACTCTACCTCTCCAATTTGGAGACTTCAAGAGTAAAGCCAAATTCCATGTGATTGATGGGGATACTTCTTACTGTGCTCTACTCAGACGCCCATAGATCCATGAGTATGGGATGGTA
>NW_018241916.1:0-800 GCF_001263595.1 Phalaenopsis equestris
ACTAAAGAAGATTTCGACGATATTGCTTACAATAGTATTGGAAGTGAGGATCCAATCCTCAAGTACCATGACACGCCGTTAATAATCAATATGGAACTCTCCGATAAAGAAGATACATTGGAAGATCCAACAACAACATATCAAAAAGAAATCACAGAAATAAATTTAAGGAGCGGAAAAATGTTACCTCCAAGAATAGCTCCAACTGATAAAAGAAAACAAATTGTAATTCAAGAAGAGTTACCTCCACCTCCACCAATGGAAAAACAACATGATCAAGATAAATCCACAGGAACAAATAAAGTGGATTACAATGTGCTAGCACATCTTAGGAAGTTGCCGGCCCGACTAAGCATCTACTCCTGTCAAAGGAGATGAGAGAAGCTCTGGTTATAGCTTTGCTTGATCCAGAGATTTGCTTAGCTCAGTTGGCTAGCACATCCTCAGATGAAGTTTGCTCGTTAAAAGAACAGTCAGAGGTAACCTTCACAGATGAAGATTCACTGCTTGGTACCGCTGATCACAACCGTCCGCTCTATATCTCCGTCAATATCGACAGATTTGTGCTATCCAGAGTTTTAGTGGATCCTGGAGCATCTCTTAATTTGATGAGTCTACGGACATTAGCATATTTAGACTTCGACATTCAGGAGATCATCCCCGATAAGATGATGTTGAGAAGATTCAACTAAAAGGGAGAAAGAGCCCTTGGATCAATTACATTACGTATGAAGGTTGGAGAACGAGCAACAACCGTTATATTTTATATCATCAACGCTGAGACCTCTTTCAACGCTCTA
>NW_018241917.1:0-599 GCF_001263595.1 Phalaenopsis equestris
TTCAAATTTAAATATAAATAAGAAAATAAAAAAAAAGAAAACAGAAAATAAAAATGATCCTTAATGGGGGGGGCCTTAATAAATTCAGTTCAATTTGTTCTTTGCTTTAGATTTTAGCTGAACTTCTCATTTATGATCTGATCTCAGGTCGAACTGCAAATATTATGAGAGTAATATGAATTAAATTTAAAAACTTAAAATTTTTGCTATTTCGTTTAAAAGATAATTACAAAATATTTGTGTATGGATTCAAAATTATATAGTTTACACTTATGAAATAAAAAAACAATTAATTACAAGAATATTTTCTTGTAATAAAATTATATAACTAAATTCTAATAAATTATTTCATTTAAATAAAGAAATAAAAAACTTCAATAAATTATAAAATTTGTTGATATAAAATTATAATACATAATTAAATATTACAAAGTTAATTAAAATTTATTTAATTAATATATCTCATATAATATAAATGATTATTGAATTTATTGTGTAGCAATTATTTAATAAATTATTTGCTTAATAATAAAAAAATTTATTCGCGAACAATTTTTTTATAAATTTAACAGTCAAATCTGTAACTCCCATAAAAAAAA
>NW_018241918.1:0-1710 GCF_001263595.1 Phalaenopsis equestris
TCTCCCTAGACCCATAACATGTAAAAAGTGCTTCTAGCTCTTCTCCCTAGACCCATATACTATAAGGAGATCTCTCTCACTTCTCTCTCGTAACCCCTCTGTTACAATATATAAAATGAATCACAAGGCCCAGAAATACCCAAGTTCGCCCTAACGAGGCAAGTCTACGTATGCACTTTTATCTCTCTTTCTCTTCACTTCTCACTCGAGGTTCCTACCACTTTGATCCTTGGGCATGTCTCACATGATAAATTTAGATTCAAAATTCTGAAAGATGGAATGAGCGTGGAGCATACTACGAATAAGAAGGGACGCGACACCAACCAGGAGAAATAGATATCAAAGACTCTAAATAGAGAGCATGATAAGAAGTTCGTACAACATGTCTGAAGTCTGAAACGTTGTTTCTGTCATCTTCCTAGAGGCTTTGGCTAGAAGAGGAGTATCTCAAAATGTCTACCTCTCGACGATCGAAATGAATCAATCGATCGCACTAGCGCACTGTCGGGCTTGTCCCAAGCGACCAACACTCTTATCAACAAATAAAAGGAGTATTATTTCGAAAACTATTCTAATCTTATGTTGAATTTCTTTAACATCCTCCCAAGTCAAATTGACACTTAAGGAACTTGAATCTACCATGCCGACAACGACCCCAATGAACTTCGTTCGATAAAATATTCCACAATACTCCGGCATAAAAATTATTGGTCTCTGAGCTTGAATTGGATAAAGCTCTAGAGATGGTTCTCTACCCGGTAGTGACAAGCTCCTTGAAGGGTAAGACGCAAATCACCCTAGAAGCAGAAGCGAGTCTCGGCGGTAACCCCCGCAAAAGCAGCGACAAGATCATCCTAAGTCCTAGCGAAAGGCGATAATTCGACCGAGACAATAACCCGACAAATTAATTTAAACCTTGAAATGTATGAGGCGCAGGACAGACGAAGATATTAAAAAGTAAAACTGACTAACAACGATAATATAAACATCTAATCAACACCTCAACAACAAAACTGACCCACAACGCCAAGCATAAAAAAAGCCAGTCTTTAAGCTCAACGTCAATGTAGCTCTGAAAAAGATTCCCTCCCCAACAGAAAGTCCCGACAGATATCCCAACAAAGGCAACGACAGGATTTTCCTAAGTCAAGGCAAAAGGTGTGGGTGGGGTCAAACGAAGAGAAAAATCTGACTGAAGCAAAAGGAGATATGCACTGTAAGACTTGTGTCGAGCCATAACAAATAAAAAAAAAAAAGACCAACAACCTTTTACAAAGTCCAAGTCATCCATCGAACACGTATTCATCACCAAGCAATTATCACAAAGAAATAATAAAGGCAAAATAGGAAAATATATGAAAAGTGATCGAATGGATCTATTTCATTTCAAATTTAAAGAAATATATAAAATTTCTATGTATACAAAAGTGTTTATCTATAAAACTTTACAAAAAGTTTCACCAGAAAGAAGAAAAAATGTCTAACTATTAGAGAGCCGACTAGAAGATCCTCTTTCACCTTCAGCTTCCAAGTCGTCCCCATATGACCCCTCGGAATTGGTGTAGAGAGCATTGAATTCATTTAAGTCAGCATACCTTGGGTTAACCAAGCCAAATCGAATGAATTTGTCAATTGTTGTGATGTTGTTGATCCGAAGTTGCTCACTTAAATTCTCCGATTACCTCGAGTGAGAAAGAAGCAACTCAAAGA
>NW_018241919.1:0-781 GCF_001263595.1 Phalaenopsis equestris
AAACTTTCGCCGATTGAAAACTTGCATTCTAGGATCAGGGAAATTTGATGTCATAGGAATGAGATTGGTGGAGTTTCACTTCATTTTTGGAGGGAAAATATGAACTAGGAATCAAATTTTTTAGTTTAAAAAGATTATTCCCGCCCAGAAACCGCCAAAAACCGCCATTTCAACCCAAGTAACCGCCATTTCGCCGGTCTCGCCGACAGGGGGGTTGAGGGCGCCGTCAGGGGGGTCTCTGTATTAATTTTACCTGAACTCTCGAAAAAAAATCGTCGGCGGCGGCGTTGAGGGCGTCGTCGGTGCCCAAGGCAAATTTTTCACAATTTTCGCTCTGGTCCGAATGCATTCCAATTTTTCTCTATGGATCCAATTTTTAAGATGTGTCAAGGGTAAATAAGAGTAGTAGAGCTTAATACTACCACATACTAATGATAATTTCAAATACAAACTACTACAATTGCGATAAAAATAAAGATAAATATGAGTTGCCTCCCATAAAACGCTTGGTTTAACGCCGTCAACCCGACCTATTCATGTGTCATTCAGATTGACTGATCATTAAAACCTCTTCAAATTTTGGATTTTTACCCTCATAATATGGTTTTAATCTATGTCCATTTACTTTAAATCAATTTTTAGTTTTCTGATCTTCAATTTCAACAGCTCCGTAAGTATAAACTTAAGTCACAGTAAAGGTCCTAACCAACGAGACTTCAATTTCCCAGGAAATAATTTCAGCCTAATGTTGTAAAGCAAAATTTCTTATCCTGGTTCAAAG
>NW_018241920.1:0-1329 GCF_001263595.1 Phalaenopsis equestris
TTTTACATATGTTCATGCAAAATTCTATGAACTTTTTACATGAGTTTATCCAAATTGAAATATTTTTACATGAAATCAAAAGGTTTTTATCCTAACTGCAACATATACCATTCATGTGAATTAAGTTATTTTAAATAAGTAATATGTTTTCATGCTTCATTGGACAAAACTGAAAATATATGCATGTTTCATTAGAATTTGTCTAGGGCTTTATTTTTTGTTGAATTGTTTTATGTTGATATTACGTTATTCATTAAAATTATCTTAAATTCACCAAAACTAGACCTTGTCGAAATATTTATTGCATGTAACCAAGGGTTTTGATTTTAATTATGCTTAAATGTATCATTTGAACATTATATAATTTAATTAACATTTTTATCAATGAAAAATGCTAAAACCGAGAATCCTTATTTTATTTTTGCTTGGTCAAATGTCATATGGATGATTATCATGTTGATTAAACCTATTACTGAAACCCAAGTTTATGTAGATGCACATTTCACATATGTTAATGTTACATTCATATATTCCATGTTAAGTGTTACATATTACATGAATTAATTCATATATATTTTGTTATTTATGTATTGTATGTACAAATGATGTTAACATATAGAATTAACTTTATTCCTATCCAAATTTATTAGAACCTAAAATCCTCATGACTGAAAATAATATCACTTAATTAATTTTAATTATCTCTTAAATTTTCTTAATCTTTAAAATCACTTACCCGAAACCAGTCCCTTAAATTACTCTTTAATCAACTTGACTAAAATTAATCCTTTCTAAAAATTCTAAATCAAAATTTAATTAGCCTAATCAACCTTAATTAGTTTTCTAATCATTTAATTACTTTTGTCCAATTAATTTTAATGCCCATTGGCCGAACCTATTTACCTTCTAACCAATTCAATAATAACTTAATTACGTAATTAATTAATATAGATATCAATTAAGCTTGGTCGAAATATTAAATATAAATTAATAACTTAATTAACATATTAATAATTTAATCAATCAATTCATTACTTTAATCACAAATATAAAATTAACTAAATACTTAATGGTACAATTAATCAAGTAATATTCTAATAAATCAATAAGTAATTATAATTAACTAAAAAAAAACATAATTCAACTAATAATAATCAATACATTAATTAATTAATAACTTAGTTTGATAATTATGATCTTAATTTAGTAAATTAAAAATTTAATTAGATAATACCTAATTTAGTTAACCAATTAAAATCTTAATTTATATTTTATAACTCTAATCAAGTATTTAAAATATAATTAACTCAATTTGAATTTAAAAAAAAA
>NW_018241921.1:0-5502 GCF_001263595.1 Phalaenopsis equestris
TTTTACATATGTTCATGCAAAATTCTATGAACTTTATACATGAGTTTATCCAAATCGAAATATTCTTACATGAAATCATAAGGTTTTTATCCTAACTGCAATATATACCATTCATGTGAATTAAGTTATTTTAAATAAGTAATATGTTTTCATGCTTCATTGGACAAAACTGAAAATATATGCATATTTCATTAGAATTTGTCTAGGGCTTTATTTTTAGTTGAATTTTTTTATGTTGATATTACATTGTTCATTAAAATTATCATAAATTCACCCAAATTAGACCTTGCCGAAATATCTATTGCATGTAACCAAGGGTTTTGATTTTAATTATGCTTAGATGTTTTATTGCTTAAATGTATCATTTGAACATTATATAATTTAATTAACATTTTTATCAATGAAAAATGCTAAAACCGAGAATCCTTATTTTATTTTTGCTTGGTCAAATGTCATATGGATGATTATCATGTTGATTAAACCTATTACTGAAACCCAAGTTTATGTATATGCATATTTCACATATGTTAATGTTACATTCATATATTCGAGGTTAAGTGTTACATACTACATGAATTAATTCATATATATTTTGTTTATTATGTATTGTATGTATGAATGATGTTAACATATAGAATTAACTTTATTCCTATCCAAATTTATTAGAACCTAAAATCCTCATGACTGAAAATAATATCACTTAATTAATTTTAATTATCTCTTAAATTTTCTTAATCTTTAAAATCACTTACCCGAAACCAATCCCTTAATTACTCTTTAATCAACTTAAATAAAATTAATCCTTTCTAAAAATTCTAAATAAAAATTTAATTAGACTAATCAACCTTAATTAGTTTCTAATCATTTAATTACCTTTAACAGAAAAGTTCAAACCTTAATTATCTTTTAATCAAGTCCAATTAATTTTAATGCCCTTTGGCCGAACCTAATTTACCTTCTAACCAATTCAATAATAACTTAATTAAGTAATTAATTAATATAGATATCAATTAAGCTTGGTCGAAATATTAAACATAAATTAATAACTTAATTAACATATTAATAATTTAACCAATCAATCAATTACTTTAATCACAAATATAAACTTAACTAAATACTTAAAGGTACAATTAATCAACTAATATTCTAATAAATCAATAAGTAATTATAATTAACTAATAAATAACATAATTCAACTAATAATAATCAACACATTAATTAATTAATGACTTAGTTTGATAATTATTCTCTTAATTAATTAAATTAAAAGTTTAATTAGATAATAATTAATTTATTTAACCAATTAAAATCTTAATTTATATTTTATAACTCTAATCAATTATTTAAAATATAATTAACTCAATTTGAATTTAAAAAAAAAGGAAGGAATATGCTAATTATATATTAACATACATACAAATATGCATGAATGTAAAAATATTTTCATACGTATACTATATATATGTATATATATACATATTGGATATATGCTCTCATCATGGGGCCTAACGCATGGGAAATCGGTATTTGGGCCTCTGCCAAATACCGATTTTCTATATATCATATGAATGAAGGAGAAGTAATACCACATTAAATAACTTAAGAATTAACGTATTACATGATTTATTCATAGAGTTCCTTTTAGTTTTAATTACATGCATACAAACAAATATAAACTTACATGATTTATTCATATGTGTAATAAAAATATATGATTGCATGCATGTAAGTAAACCTAAAAGGACCCTATGAATAAATCATGTAATACTTTAATGCTTAAGTTATTTAATGTTGTATTACTTCTCTTTCATTTATATGATGTACTTGTAAATGTAAAATTCGATGAAAACAGTTGAATATTTGCGATGCAGAATGAAATTGCATGAGATTGCGTGATTGCCTGTTTACTTGCTTATGCATGTGAGATTTGCTTGTTTGTTTATTTTCTTTTTATTAAATATGTTGGAAAAAAGATAGGATATGAGAATGATTTCAATTGATGGATGAGAGATGCTGGAGAAGACATGTGGATCATAAGCTTTGAGTGAGGAAAGAGGGAGTCTGGAAAATACCTTTAAATATTAAAATATTTAAATATTTTAATCTATATAAGCTAAATATGCTCAAAAAGACACATTTTTTCAAAATATCAATAAAACCATTAAATAAAATATTTTTTAGCATTAATTAAAAGTGCTCTTAAAATGTGAATCTTTTTAAAATTTAAATCAACTCATTAAAGGATCTTTATATTTCAATTAAATGAGCTCTAAAATGTTAATCCTTAAAAGATTTAGAAAAGCTCGAGTGAAATGGTTGTTAACCACTTCTAAATTATCAAGATATTTAAAACCTTTCAAAAATTTTCTTTAAAAACATTTCCATACTTTTTTCTTAAAATAAATCCCTTTTCAAAAACTTGATAGAAAGTTCTTTTAAGAAGAAAATCATATTTTTAAGAATTTAAAGATTTATAAAGTCTTTAAAACTTCCATTGAAAAGAAATTCTCGTGGGAACTTATTCTCTTAAGAAGTCTTCTCTTTAAAACTTAAAGAATTTCTTTCTTTAAAGTTAAGAGATTAAAAATTATTTTCAATTAACTCTCTTAAAATCAATCAAAATCAATTTTTAAAATATTTTAAGATTGTTACAATGAAGGAAAAAAATTATTTTAATATTAAAAATTTCTTTTCTTAAGAAAATATCTCTCTAAAAAACGACTTGTGAGATCAAGATTAACTCTTTTTTCTTAAAAAAAAAAAATTAAAAAAAAACTAGAGCTTTAAGAATTTAAAACAAACATATAAGCTTGTTAGACTCCCTTTTACTTGCTTAGTTTAAGCAAAACATATATATTCATTAGATTGAATGGCTACATAAATGAATACGTTTCTACCCAAAAATGTATGATTTTGTAGCCTCAGGCTTTTGAGTATATAAGACTTGGGTTTTCTTAATTTAAATAACTCATAAGGAAGATAAATTTATATTCTCATGTATTTATGAATTTGAAAACTACTTTTCAAAAAAATCTAAATACTTTTGTATGAAAATAATATTATTATTACTTTAATGGGAATACAAGTGAATCTTTAATATGAGAACTTTAAATTAAGAAACATATCCTTATTTGCTCAGAATATAACATGTAAAACACAATTGAAACCTAGAGAGCGAGAACAAAACCTTAGGAAGAAAGCAGAACTATAAGATAGAAAAATAATATTTGATTGATGATTTGACCAGAACTTCACTTAGAACCCAAAAAAATAACCAAACAATTTGTCATCATAACTGACAATTTCTAGATGTGAACACATTAATTTTTAATTATCAAACCGCAAAAAAATTAAAATTGACCAACTCTAATTTTTATAACCACATCTTAGGATAGTTCCAAACTATGCCCCTAGGGTAGCGAACTCATATGAAAACCTTGAACCATACACATACCCTGGATTAGTCCAATCTAGAAGCCCTAAGTTAGTTATTAGGTTCCTCAGTATATTAGAAGTAATATGACCTATAAAATAAATTGACCTGCCGCAAAGACTATGAGTATTCTAGAATTAAGTAGCCCATGCTATGGACGAAGATACTCGCAACCAGTTTTATAGTGGGAAGGATTACCTTAAATCATTACATGACAATAAGGGAGAACTCCTATTATTCTAGTAGTTAATAGTCCGATGCTACCAATATATCCAAGATGGTGGAAAACCATGAGCATCTTGACCAGGTGTCTTGATCCCAAAGTTAGGTTAAGTCACCTATACCCTTTTGTTTAGAGATAATTAGGTTAGGACTTCACCTCCATCTAGAGATCTTTTAACTTTTCCTACTTTGTAGACCATGATATTCCATAAATCAATTAACCCATATCAAATTAAACTTAATCAATCCCAATTTTAATCCAACCCTTTCGAACCTATCTCTAACAAAACCGAATGCAAACTCAATCCCAATCCGATCCAAACCTTACCAATTCAAATCCCAAATGAATCTCAAACCACATTTCAATCCAATCCATCCGAATTTGTCTCTAACCAATTCAATTTAAAGTCAATCTCAATTCAAAACAATTCAAGACCAAATCCAATGCAATCCAACTCAAATCAAAATTGTTTATCAAACATAATCCTTTGATTCAAGTTCTATATTATCACTTCAACTATCAAATGTTGGGCTAAATCATAAGGGTTAAAATTTTTTTAAACTCAAGTAAACCCAACCTATGTCCAATGTTATCTTTTTATCAAAGTCTTCAAATTTTTTTAATCTATAAACATTAATTAATTAATAAGAAAAATAAAAGACATACCTTTAATTGAGAGTTTTTTCAAAAGTAATTCTTAAGATTGTATTTAAATAAGAGGATGCCCTCTCATAGGGATTCCAGACCCCATAATTAAAATAAAAAATATCTTACACTCGTACGGTAAGTGAAGAATCATAGTTCCACAGATTTATAAATTGTAAAAATTTTTCTCATCCTAATGATTAGATCTGTTCTAACGTAATAATTATATATTTCGAGATGGTATATTATTATTCAAATTTCATATTTGATTATTTTGATAGAAATCTTTGGAGGTCTATGGTGGCCCCTAATAAAAAAAAATATTCCACCAACCCAACATTAAAAAGTAAAGGGGTGCAAGCTTCCAAGATTTTGGGAACTTACTTTCCCCACTTTAAAAATGCAAATGACTATAAGCTAATAAGCTAGAAGATTATTTACTTGCATGCCACTCAATTCTAATGCGTTTACATGTCTAACTCCTAAACAAAACCAAGAAAAAGAAGGAAGAACAAATTAAGAAATAATGTCAAGGAACTGAGGTTCATACCCTACAAGGATCTACCGCCAATATGGAAGAAGCCTGCAGGGAAGATCGGCAGCAAAGGCTCTGGTTTTGTTAACGGGGGAGGCTTGGAGAGATCAGCACCTGAGAGGAGGAAGGTCAAGCAAATCGATGTCCAACAACGAATCGCGAGAGGAGAAAGGATGTTGTTTCGGCGAGAGGAGCAGGGCAAATCGATGGCCTAGGGTTTTTGCGGGGTAGAGCTTCGCGTACGGGAGAGGGGTTAGAGGCGGCCAGTGATTCGTTTTGATTAAAAAAAACGAGAGTAAAAAAATCAATAAATTTGTAACAGTGAAAGTTTCAGCACGCAATAAATCCTGCTAACAATGAAAGTTTCAGCACGCAATAATTTTCTTCTAGAGCGATTATTGCGTGGGAATACCTTATATAAGTTTACATCATGTGTTCATCTGGACTATTAAAATATATATTTTTAATTTTTATTATTAGAGTGTGACCCACTTAAATTTTTTTGACGGTTTAGATTAGACATCTGACAAAAATTTACGTCAAGTATCCACACGTAATAATTTTTCATCTAAGAGTTGTGGTTTCAACTGTTGTCGATAGTGTCCTTTAACAACGGTTTCAAAATCGTTGTAATTTTTTGCAGTTAAAAACAACATTTTTTGTAGT
>NW_018241922.1:0-2410 GCF_001263595.1 Phalaenopsis equestris
ATTGGTGCCAACATGTACTTTAGCTTAAAAGCTAGACATTCTTTCCTGAGTAGATCATCATTCTAGTCTAGCCCTCTATTGATTTCCTCATGGGTGTTGCCGATTATTTCATAATGAATGGCATGACGCACTAACTACGATATTTTGCATGGATAGCTGATTTATGCCTGAGTGTGGTACTCGCATGCTTGCAGTACATCTCCAATATATTCTTCTCGTTATTGGACAAATTATTTATCCCTCAATAAAAAATTACTCTACATATTACTAAAGAATTTCCCAGCTCGAGTTGCTTCGATATACTTTAAAAAATCTCTCCAAAGGGACATAGGTGTGGTCATCTGGCCCCGAGGCCTGAGCATGCTACTATACCTATTTAACAAAAATTACCTAGTCAGACTTGAAGAAACCTTGATAGGAATCATCTTACTAAATGCCCAATGAGGGTATTTTATATAGCTTGCACCACTTCATCAGTCCAACCCATTTTTATGAGATGACTAATGTGCACAGTTTCCCGTATCATCATTAAACATGTCTTTTTAGTTGGAAAAAATTCACTCTTATAGTTGATCCATGTCTGATCAAAACTTCTTGATACCCAATGAAACCAACATATATTCCTTAGCAAGAACTATCTTACTCATTCTTGAGGAATCCCAATAAGCAGACACCTCCACAACTATGAAGGACATTTTCTTGGGTAGACCATTTTTATAGCCCGTCAGTAGCCTCTATAATATAGGATGGACAACTGTACCATTTTGATTCTTACAACCTGTACAAAGCCTATTCTTATAGCCCGTCAGATGGATATGTGACATTGTTTATCATTCCATCTCATACAACAGATTCATATCCAATTGATGCCTTTTTGTGCCTAACTACACTTTGACGACTTTCTTAATAAGAACCATTTTTCTTAGTTCTAGAAGAATCGCCAGCAAGGGTCATATCTTTAATGTTTGGTGAGAGCACTCATTTGGGAGAGACCACCCTGTGCATCTAATCCCTTTTACCACACTACCTGCTTTGGGTGATCATATATGTCTTATCTAGGCATATTGTGTTGAACATGGTCAATTTTTACCCAGTCTTTCAATGACAGTGTGAGGTTATTTGTACCCCCCCAGAGTATTCTCGGTGGAACCAGGGAGTTATTCTAGCATAGCTCTTTTATTAGGCACTTGACAAATGTACCGTACATAGGTTGAAAAATCATCATTTACTTAACAAGGGATACTTTATTAGTCTGTATGGAATCCCCAGTGTGGCTGCTATGCTATTTCTTGCAAAAGCATCTTGAGTTTGGATTTTCTTATGCCTCTAGCCTCCTTTCAATAGCTCTTGGTAATTATATTGAGATGATTGACTCCGCTAGTCATGTCAAAGTGCATGTTGCACTAATTTGAGCTCTTCATTGTCTTGAAGAGTCCATTCCTGAGCTAGATACCTTCATACCAGTAACAATCTCTTCAGTGAGAGTTGCCTTGCTACGTCTTACAAAAGTCCTTGGAGGTCAGATTGTTTTATACATCCAACCTTTTTGACACCCTTTGATATTTTTATCAACTTAGTTGGCTCTATTAACTATGTTGATGACATGCCATATCAACTTAAAATCCTTGCTTACTTTTTTAATCCAACGTCAGGCAAAATATTTTCATGATATTGAAAGTCCCCGATGAGAGTCATCTCATTGGTGTGCATAAAAGCACCCATTATGTTAGGACCACTTGAGCCATCCTACCATTTGTACACTTTCGCTCGACTTGGTTGATTCTTAATGCCTTGTTATTATTAAACACATCGTATTGGTTAGATTACTATAGATATTCAACCAATCCATATCTAGTTGTTATATCATAAATTATGACAATGTCATGATGTTTTACATGGTGAGAAAAGTCTTACTTTTCTCTTACCAATGCATTTTCAATAGTTAGACCACTTTGTTCATCTAGCACACGATGCCTCTAAATCATCTGACTTTTCAAGTGGCTCTCTCATGAGAATTGTATACCAAACTTGGATTACATGAGTTAATTCGACCTTCCTACCTTGCTACCTTAAGGATGAATGTAGATTCCTTCGTATTTCTCATCGTCACTGTTGATGTTTAAGGCTTTACCTCTTTTTAGGATGTGTCATGCCTTTGTGACCCCTAGACTCACCTTTTTTGACAAGCCTTTATGGCATCTAGAATAAATTTTTGAGTCACACCTTTACAACCATAGTTATTTCATTTTGATTCGTGTCTCTATGGCCATAGGCTCACCTTTTGAGTAAAGCCTCTATAGCCTGTAAACCAAATTATCGAGTCATGTCTCTACAAACTATTGACTCACCTTTTGAGTCATTCCTCTACTGAATTTGGAATCACTATTATATTCAAGCCTCTATAGCTGTT
>NW_018241923.1:0-536 GCF_001263595.1 Phalaenopsis equestris
TAGCCATAAATAAATAAATAAATAAACAGATTTTTGTAATAAAATAATTTAAAAAAAATGAATTTTTTGCAAAATAATGGTTGAAAGATGCAATTTTTACCGTTGAATTGTTGCTGAAACTAGGTGGAGATTCCTGAATCAAAAGCACTTCAATTCAATAGGCAATTTTTTTTTTTTTCTTGCAAAGCAGCAGAAGCTGAAAAAGCTCAGGACTCTGGAAGATGGAGAAAGATCTTACCTTTGAATTTTTACAGGAAGGAAGGATGATTTCTTCTGAAACTGAATGGAGATTTCTGAATCAAAAGAACACCTCTTCTGTCTATTTTATGGATGAATTTCGCAATACAAATAGGTGGACTTGTTGGGAAAAAAATAAACAAATACATAAATAATTTGAAACCATTTTGGTTTGACTTTTCATTTTGAAAGAGAGAGGTTTTATTTGATTGGAGGCGTTTCTGCTGATTTGCATATATTCCAAATTAATTATTATTTATTTCCTTTATATCTATATCTATATATATATATATATATAT
>NW_018241924.1:0-217 GCF_001263595.1 Phalaenopsis equestris
TGCAACACATTGGATGTCCAATGCCACGTAAGAAGTTTACCTTGAAGATAAATCGCCAGTGTCCTTTGACTAGACTAGGGCTATGCATCATAATATTACTTAATGATGTTGTTTTGTATGAGAGGAGCCAACGAAAGTCCACTGAGGACTTATCAACCCATACGAGGTTATTTATGGAGCACTGCTCGCTCATGAACCTGTGTGGAAGGGATCATGT
>NW_018241925.1:0-4212 GCF_001263595.1 Phalaenopsis equestris
TAAGAGAAATAGATGAAAGATATGTCATGGGACTCTTTTTCGAAAAAACTTTTAGATGTTAATTTCATACATAGTTTCATGTGGTTATTTTGTTGATGGTTAGAGATTGAGAAGGTGGATAAGATGAAGTGTTTTCATGAATTATAAAAGGTTAGTTTCAAAGGTACATCTATTATGTGGAGGAGTAGAACTAACATAGAAAATTTGGAGGATGTAATTTTGGAAATCAAAATTAAAATTTTTTGGATAATCAAGTTTCATGTAACACTTTGTTAGATTTGAGACAGAGGAGTGGCAACAAAAAGTAATTTCTTTATTGGAAAACTTTGAGTAAAGTGGTGGGATCCACAAAGGCAAATTTATCACTAAGATAGGATAAGATTGTGAGGGTGTATGTGGTACTTATTGGGGTGATTTTAATGCAAAAATAGAATAATATTGCACCAAGAATGTATTGAGATTTCGAGGCATAACATGATTTATATCATAAATTGAGGGTAAACTTGGGTGTGGAGCTCAAGGGGGAGTAAATAGCAGAAGTAATGTTATATGATTTATTATATTAAATAAGATATATTTTTTTAAATGACAAATATTATGGGGACCATGAGCTGTATGTAAACTAGACATGTCAAATTTTAGCTAATTTTCATAGTGGTGGTTTCAAAACTAGGAAGTCCAAACGATGGCAAATGATGGAAGTGGGGCACAAACATTTATTTAGGGGGTATTTTGGGACTTTTAACATGGGAGAATAGAGTTGAGAGGAATAACTAATGGGAAGATAAAATGAGAGTTTGAGAATACTAGAGAGAGACAAGTTAAATAGCAATCAAGGTTACAAATTTTTTGATAAAATGTTTAGTTTGTCATAATGAGTTAATTTGTCATTTATTGGAGCTTTTTTTATTTTTTTGGAAGGTGAAATTGTATGCAGTGGTGAAAAATTTGTATGGAGATAACTTTGAAATGGTGATTAGATGATTGATTTTGAATTTTCAAAATATCTGTCAGAGGTGGAGCAAATGGATGAATCTCTGGTCAAATTTCATTGAGGAAGGAATGCTAAATTTTTCATTGAGGGAAAGAAATTTGGTTTTGATAAATTGCACATGATGGGATATGATTATCTTTTTGTTTTTTATGCCATAACATATGTAAACACTTTAATTGAGTGCATACTCCAAAAATACACAATGAAATGAATGAGGATCTAATGCATGTTACCTATAGGGGGGTAATATAAGCTTTTGAGAACTTATTGTTTAATGTAATTTGGAGTTTGATCATATATTTTTTGGAATGAAGATTTCATGGAGAGTATTGGTGTAGACATGCAATTAATAAAATTTGTTGCAGTGGAGAAGGCATTTAATCAAAAGGTGAGGGGAGATGAGCATGATGAAGTAGCATAAATGCATTTGAAATTATTATGATGTAACAACATTTAGTTGGTTCTTATGTTATAGAGTATGTTGAAGAACTGTTAAATGATATATTGTGCATGCGAAATGATTCGTGGGAGAAGAACTAAACACCATTATCACTGTATATGGATTAAATTGTGAACAGAAAGTTAATTTCAACTAAAGTTTTTGAATTGGATGAAAATGATATAATATTTTGACTTTTGGCATGGAGGGTTGAGCCACACATAATAAGCAATATAGTTGACAGAAACAATTTTTTTTGGAGACAATCATAAGAGATAACAAAGAAACGTTGCACAGTCAAATATAATAGTTAATTAAAGTAATTGCCAACTATTATTAGATGAAGAATGGAATGGAACATTATGAGTTTTCCTGACTTACCATAAATTAAAATTAATTTTGATATAAATTTGAGTCAGACAATAGATAATAGAGAGAAGCTAAGTGACAATTTTTTTGTGCATAGATGACCAATTTGGTGAGGCAAATTCTTAATGCTATCTTTAATGGTAGAGACGTAGGATCCTTCAATAGGTCTCATGAGATCATATCTAATGAGAGTTGTATGAAATTTGAATCACCATGAGGTGTAATTGGAGGCAGTAAGCTTAGTTTGTCTGTTCGAGTTGATGGCTATGTGTGATTGAGAGATTTGTTGAATGACTAGAGGATAATGTGTTCATTGGGGTTGGAGGAAATGCCACAAAAGAGTTTGACCACGGGAGAGAGAAAGGACTCAAAAGAGTGATGTTGCTTTAGTATATACCACATTGAAGGTAAAATTAAGAATAATAATAATGTATCAATTTTGCTGACCCTTTATACAGTTTCTATAGATACAAAAAATATGTCAAAAAAAAAAAAGGAAAATCAATAGTTTGTAATGAATATCAATTTAATACAGAGACTCAATGTAAAATAAGCAAGTGTGACTCAGTGATGATAACTTTAAATCATATCTCCAATTTTGACATAGTGAGAAAAATGTCTAGAAAAGAACAAATGTGATAGCTTCAACCTCAACATGAATGTTACTTAATTTAGTAGATAAAAATTTAGAGTTATTATTAATTTTACAGGATTAAACTTTAAATACATCAAATTTATATTTATATATTTAATTTCATAATAACTAAACCTTTAAAAATAAATTTGATGACAATCACTGCAGTCAAATAATAAAAATTCCTTAAAAAAAAAAAAAAAACCTACCATTGTAACCAAAGAACTTGCAAGAGGTTGATCCTGCTTGCTGCTCCACCTTAAAGTGGTAATCCATAGACATCTCTTGCATCCTTGTCATCATGCATTCATCTGCATTCACTGCAATCATAAAGTATAGCATAATTTTAATTTTATCAGTCAATCATATATAACTATTATCACAAGCTCAAAATTTTATTGTGATTAACAATTT
Source organism: Phalaenopsis equestris (assembly GCF_001263595.1). Classification (NCBI taxonomy): domain Eukaryota; kingdom Viridiplantae; phylum Streptophyta; class Magnoliopsida; order Asparagales; family Orchidaceae; genus Phalaenopsis; species Phalaenopsis equestris. The sequence goes on from NW_018241925.1 coordinate 2,851, forward strand.
GCATAACACTCCTATTTGTTCAATTGTAATTTTAGTTGTAAGTACACTTATTTTAATTAATTGTTAGTTAAATTTGGTGAAAAAATGACCAAAAATATTTTTCAAAGCCATACTTTCTTAATTAGAATGCTATAATCACTAGAAAATAAACATTTTTTAACTAAAAAATGTATCTTATCCAAGTTCTTAAAACAGAATAATTAGTTTTAATATTTAATTTAACACCAAAATTTCTACTTGATAGCCATGTTCTTAAAATAGTGTAGCAAAAATTGTATTATTTTAGTCACATGTTATAAAATATGATGAAAAAATATATTTTTTTGTTTTCACTTTCTTGTTCTCCTCTTTAGTCACATTTTTATCGAGAATTTAAGTTTTGCTTTATTTTTCTATAAAAATTGATTGAAATTTGTATTCATAGAGTTATTAGGATCTATTTGGGGCAGTTACAGCTTTTTGAATGAACGATTGTGCAGCTACAGTAGAAGAACCTGTTATGGTTATAACATATTTTGTAAAAAAAAAAATAAGACCATGGTTTTCTAATAGTCTCCGCACTTGGCTAGGTTCAGCTACAAAACACAATTTTTTAAGAAAACAGACAAAACTCAATTTTGCCAAACACCAAAAAGTACGATATGTCATCGCATCGCTACTTAGACCACTCCTCTAAACGCACTCATAATATTTATAATAATCTTGTACAAAGTGTGATTAGAAGACAAAAGCACAGCTAATAATGCTGCATGAATCCACAGAAAATCATTCTTAAAAATCCAATTTCCATTTTTTATGTCTCATATATTGCATTAAAGTTAAATTATATTTTGCAACAACAAATTTTTTCTTATATGTATATTTATACTCACCAAACTTCCATCGAGCTTGAACAAGAGCAAGCCTAGGGTTGTGGATGAGGAATGGAATGGTTTTAATGAGGAAATCAGGCTCCGGCTGGAAATCTGCATCAAACATGGCGACATATTCACATAGCTGTGCATACTCCACCTTCATTCCATCTTTTAGGGCACCCGCTTTGTATCCCTTTCTGTTCTCCCTTCTCACGTAGTGAATGTTCCTCCCCTTCGTTTGCCATTTATTGCATTCTTCATTAACCAGCTCCTGCAAAATTAAATCAAATTGTGATTGTATATTCATTTATACCTTAACTCCTATATTTCGCTTTATTTACATTTATATCTCTCATATCTTTGCATGCATAGAAAAAAGGTGTATATGTAAATATATGAGAAATGAATGGTAGGTTTGTAAATGAGGCATATATGAGAAATGAATGGTAGGTTTGTAAATGAGGCATATATGAGAAATGAATGGTAGGTTTGTAAATGAGGCATGAAG
>NW_018241925.1:4507-5498 GCF_001263595.1 Phalaenopsis equestris
CGGCGCGTGGAGAATTTATATATATATATATATATATATATATAACACAACATAATACCTTAGTTATGAGATCTGTTGAATCATCAAGCACTTGTATTATAATACGATCTGTGGGCCAAGTCATCTTACAGGCTGCCCGAATGGAGAGGTGGTAGACCTGCAATGATACCTTCGCTTAATAAATGTTCAAACATAAGTGCACGCACCTATAGAGAGTAGAGCTGTGGCGTAGATAGGTTAAAGAAGATTTTGTAAGGTTATGCCAAAAATTACCCGTAGTCTCGATGCTTCTAAGTATATAAATACTTTAGGAAAATTTATATACAAACCACTCAATCCTATGTATTTACATATCTAACATGCACCTATACTTTCAATTTTTTTCATGTACCACTTTACCAATGGAAGAATAAGATGCATTTCACTTTTTAAATTTTCATTTGATGTGATGTGAAAGATTTGAGTGGTAGAAATATAAAAAGTAAAATTTATTAGTTATATATATGTATTTGCATAGGAATTGGGGTTTTATGTATATATGTAAATTACCCCTGTTTAATTGAATTTGATAAAGATGAATTGATTATGAAATTGCGCCGCGTACTCAGATTAGTTGTTCGGGCGTCTGCTTGTTAGTTGTAAGTCCCCTCTGGTCTGGCGTTCGATTCTCCTCGAGTGTAGGGTGTGTCATTTGAATTATAGGCGCATGAGGGATGGTCGGGGCTCATATCATAGCCTCCGGCCATTCCTTTTGAAAAAAAAAATGTTTATGAAATTAATTTTCTTATGAATATTGGGTCAGAATATATTTAAAAAAAGTCGGGTTATCATGTCCTGGGGCATTTTAAATTTTTAATATGAAATATTGGTCATATATTTATGAAAAAAAAAATTAATTTTTCTTGATATTTATGATGCTGCCATTAGTCTTTATACTTCATGTAAGAAATATCAAAACCCTTTTATTTTTGCTTTTAAAAGACTATATATA
>NW_018241926.1:0-4200 GCF_001263595.1 Phalaenopsis equestris
TAAGAGAAATAGATGAAAGATATGTCATGGGACTCATTTTCGAAGAAACTTTTAGATGTTAATTTCTACATAGTTTCTGTGGTGATTTTGTTGATGGTTAGAAATTGAGAAGGTGGATAAGATGAAGTGTTTTCATGCATTGTAAAAGGTTAGTATCAAAGGTGCATCTATTATGTGGAGCAGTAGAACTAACATAGGAAATTTTGAGGATGTAATTATGGAAATCAAAATTAAAATTCTTTGGATAATCAAGTTTCATGTAACTCTTTGTTAGATTTGAGAGGGAGGAGTTGCAACAAAAAGTAATTTCTTTATGGGAAAACTTTGAGTCAAGTGGTGGGATCCACAAAAGCAAATTTATCACAAAGATGGGATAAGATTGTGAGGGTGTATGTGGTACCTACTGGGGTGATTTTAATGCAAAAATAGTATAATATTGTGCCAAGAATGTATTGAGATTTCGAGGCATAACATGATTTATATTATAAATTGAGGGTAAACTTGGGTGTGGAGCTCAAGGGGGAGTAAATAGCAGAAGTAATGTTATATGATTTATTATATTAAATAAGATATATTTTTTTAAATGACAAATATTATGGGGACCATGAGCTGTATGTAAACTAGACATGTCAAATTTTAGCTAATTTTCATAGTGGTGGTTTCAAAACTAGGAAGTCCAAACGATGGAAGTGGGGCACAAATATTTATTTAGGGGATATTTTAGGACTTTTAACATGGGAGAAAAGAGTGGAGAGGAATAACTAATGGGAAGATAATATGAGAGTTTGGGAATACTAAAGAGAGACAAGTTAAATAGCAATCAGGGTTACAAAATCTTTGATAAAATGTTTAGTTTGTCATAATGAGTTAATTTGTCATTTATTGGAGCTTTTTTTATTTTTTTGGAAGGTGAAATTGTATGCAGTGGTGAAAAATTTGTATGGAGATAACTTTGAAATGGTGATTAGATGATTGATTTTGAATTTTGAAAATATCCGTCAGAGGTCGAGCAAATGGATGAATCTCTGGTCAATTTTCATTGAGGAAAGAATGCTAAAATTTTCATTGAGGGAAAGAAATTTGGTTTTGATAAATTGCACATGATGGGATATGATTATCTTTGTGTTTTTTATGCCATAACATATGTAAACACTTTGATTGAGTGCATACTCCAAAAATACACAATGACATGAATGAGGATCTAATGCATGTTACCTATAGGGGGGTAATATAAGCTTTTGAGAACTTATTGTTTAATGTAATTTGGAGTTTGATCATATATTTTTTGGAATGAAGATTTCATGGAGAGTATTGGTGTAGACATGCAATTAATAAAATTTGTTGCAGTGGAGAAGGCATTTAATCAAAAGGTGAGGGGAGATGAGCATGATGAAGTAGCATAAATGCATTTGAAATTATTATGATGTAACAACATTTAGTTGGTTCTTATGTTATAGAGTATGTTGAAGAACTGTTAAATGATATATTGTGCATGCGAAATGATTCGTGGGAGAAGAACTAAACACCATTATCACTGTATATGGATTAAATTGTGAACAGAAAGTTAATTTCAACTAAAGTTTTTGAATTGGATGAAAATGATATAATATTTTGACTTTTGGCATGGAGGGTTGAGCCACACATAATAAGCAATATAGTTGACAGAAACAATTTTTTTTGGAGACAATCATAAGAGATAACAAAGAAACGTTGCACAGTCAAATATAATAGTTAATTAAAGTAATTGCCAACTATTATTAGATGAAGAATGGAATGGAACATTATGAGTTTTCCTGACTTACCATAAACTAAAATTAATTTTGATATACATTTGAGTGAGACAATAGATAATAGAGAGAGGCTAAGTGACAATTTTTTTGTGCATAGATGACCAATTTGGTGAGGCAAATTCTTAATGCTATCTTTAATGGTAGAGACGTAGGATCCTTCAATAGGTCTCATGAGATCATATCTAATGAGAGTTGTATGAAATTTGAATCACCATGAGGTGTAATTGGAGGCAGTAAGCTTAGTTTGTCTGTTCGAGTTGATGGCTATGTGTGATTGAGAGATTTGTTGAATGACTAGAGGATAATGTGTTCATTGGGGTTGGAGGAAATGCCACAAAAGAGTTTGACCACGGGAGAGAGAAAGGACTCAAAAGAGTGATGTTGCTTTAGTATATACCACATTGAAGGTAAAATTAAGAATAATAATAATGTATCAATTTTGCTGACCCTTTATACAGTTTCTATAGATACAAAAAATATGTCAAAAAAAAAAAAGGAAAATCAATAGTTTGTAATGAATATCAATTTAATACAGAGACTCAATGTAAAATAAGCAAGTGTGACTCAGTGATGATAACTTTAAATCATATCTCCAATTTTGACATAGTGAGAAAAATGTCTAGAAAAGAACAAATGTGATAGCTTCAACCTCAACATGAATGTTACTTAATTTAGTAGATAAAAATTTAGAGTTATTATTAATTTTACAGGATTAAACTTTAAATACATCAAATTTATATTTATATATTTAATTTCATAATAACTAAACCTTTAAAAATAAATTTGATGACAATCACTGCAGTCAAATAATAAAAATTCCTTAAAAAAAAAAAAAAAACCTACCATTGTAACCAAAGAACTTGCAAGAGGTTGATCCTGCTTGCTGCTCCACCTTAAAGTGGTAATCCATAGACATCTCTTGCATCCTTGTCATCATGCATTCATCTGCATTCACTGCAATCATAAAGTATAGCATAATTTTAATTTTATCAGTCAATCATATATAACTATTATCACAAGCTCAAAATTTTATTGTGATTAACAATTTGCATAACACTCCTATTTGTTCAATTGTAATTTTAGTTGTAAGTACACTTATTTTAATTAATTGTTAGTTAAATTTGGTGAAAAAATGACCAAAAATATTTTTCAAAGCCATACTTTCTTAATTAGAATGCTATAATCACTAGAAAATAAACATTTTTTAACTAAAAAATGTATCTTATCCAAGTTCTTAAAACAGAATAATTAGTTTTAATATTTAATTTAACACCAAAATTTCTACTTGATAGCCATGTTCTTAAAATAGTGTAGCAAAAATTGTATTATTTTAGTCACATGTTATAAAATATGATGAAAAAATATATTTTTTTGTTTTCACTTTCTTGTTCTCCTCTTTAGTCACATTTTTATCGAGAATTTAAGTTTTGCTTTATTTTTCTATAAAAATTGATTGAAATTTGTATTCATAGAGTTATTAGGATCTATTTGGGGCAGTTACAGCTTTTTGAATGAACGATTGTGCAGCTACAGTAGAAGAACCTGTTATGGTTATAACATATTTTGTAAAAAAAAAAATAAGACCATGGTTTTCTAATAGTCTCCGCACTTGGCTAGGTTCAGCTACAAAACACAATTTTTTAAGAAAACAGACAAAACTCAATTTTGCCAAACACCAAAAAGTACGATATGTCATCGCATCGCTACTTAGACCACTCCTCTAAACGCACTCATAATATTTATAATAATCTTGTACAAAGTGTGATTAGAAGACAAAAGCACAGCTAATAATGCTGCATGAATCCACAGAAAATCATTCTTAAAAATCCAATTTCCATTTTTTATGTCTCATATATTGCATTAAAGTTAAATTATATTTTGCAACAACAAATTTTTTCTTATATGTATATTTATACTCACCAAACTTCCATCGAGCTTGAACAAGAGCAAGCCTAGGGTTGTGGATGAGGAATGGAATGGTTTTAATGAGGAAATCAGGCTCCGGCTGGAAATCTGCATCAAACATGGCGACATATTCACATAGCTGTGCATACTCCACCTTCATTCCATCTTTTAGGGCACCCGCTTTGTATCCCTTTCTGTTCTCCCTTCTCACGTAGTGAATGTTCCTCCCCTTCGTTTGCCATTTATTGCATTCTTCATTAACCAGCTCCTGCAAAATTAAATCAAATTGTGATTGTATATTCATTTATACCTTAACTCCTATATTTCGCTTTATTTACATTTATATCTCTCATATCTTTGCATGCATAGAAAAAAGGTGTATATGTAAATATATGAGAAATGAATGGTAGGTTTGTAAATGAGGCATATATGAGAAATGAATGGTAGGTTTGTAAATGAGGCATATATGAGAAATGAATGGTAGGTTTGTAAATGAGGCATGAAG
>NW_018241926.1:4461-5200 GCF_001263595.1 Phalaenopsis equestris
CGGCGCGTGGAGAATTTATATATATATATATATATATATATATAACACAACATAATACCTTAGTTATGAGATCTGTTGAATCATCAAGCACTTGTATTATAATACGATCTGTGGGCCAAGTCATCTTACAGGCTGCCCGAATGGAGAGGTGGTAGACCTGCAATGATACCTTCGCTTAATAAATGTTCAAACATAAGTGCACGCACCTATAGAGAGTAGAGCTGTGGCGTAGATAGGTTAAAGAAGATTTTGTAAGGTTATGCCAAAAATTACCCGTAGTCTCGATGCTTCTAAGTATATAAATACTTTAGGAAAATTTATATACAAACCACTCAATCCTATGTATTTACATATCTAACATGCACCTATACTTTCAATTTTTTTCATGTACCACTTTACCAATGGAAGAATAAGATGCATTTCACTTTTTAAATTTTCATTTGATGTGATGTGAAAGATTTGAGTGGTAGAAATATAAAAAGTAAAATTTATTAGTTATATATATGTATTTGCACAGGAATTGGGGTTTTATGTATATATGTAAAGTACCCCTATTTAATTGAATTTAATAAAGATGAATTGATTATGAAATTATGCCACGTACTCAGATCAGTTGTTCGGGCGTCTGCTTGTCAGTTGTAAGTCCCCTCTAGTCTGGCGTTCGATTCTCCTTGAGTGTAGGGTGTGTCATTTGAATTATAGGTGCATGAGGGATGGTCGGGGCTCATATCATAGCCTC
>NW_018241927.1:0-467 GCF_001263595.1 Phalaenopsis equestris
CATAGACCAAGTATGTCTTCCCTAACAAGATCAGGCATAAGCATCTTAAACAAGTATCCATGAAAGAATGTCTATGTAAACTGCTCATAACCAAAGATTCATGTGAATGTGTCTATCTTGAGGTCAAGAGCACTCCCAAGGGAACATATCCCACTTGGTTAATTACATCTGGGGATACCCAAGAATACTCTCGATAAATGGGGTTTCAATTGCAATATTGTAGACTTAGGGAAATAGGTCATCAAAGAAAGGTTATTCCATGTCAGAATGTCATAATACTTCAAAGCTTTCGCTAAGTCATCATGTAGAGAGTGAGTCTCTCACATCCCAAATGGCTAGCGACTAATTGACATACGAAGCCCACGGAATAATCTAAATCATCTTGACGAGGATATCCCAACACGTTAAAGCACGTCCAGACCATAAGAGAAAAGGACAAATTGTCGTATCCCAAATGGGCGACAGCT
>NW_018241928.1:0-869 GCF_001263595.1 Phalaenopsis equestris
GACCTTCTTTTGAATTGGGAGTTCATCTTTTAGTACTCCACAATTTTCCAAAGAGTTGAAATTTATCTTTTGGCATTTGTTTTGGTAAATGTACCTGTTGAATTAACTTTTGAACACAAGGCGAGAAGTAACCAAAAGGCAATTCCATTAATTCATTAGAATCAACATCCAAATTTACATGTTTTTCAAGATCAGTAGAGGTAGAAGCACGGTAAAATTTGATCAGCTTTGAACCAACACTACAGACTTCCTTGACCTCCAAAATCTCGACCTTTTGAGGGAGAATCGGAGTGAGGGTCATAGTATCCACATAGTGGTTTATCTGATCATACATTGTTTCATATTCATTCCTCTCTGTATCTTCTAGGGATATCTTGTACTAAGGTTTCTTCTGCTTTGTCATCATTACTTCATCTTCATAACTGTCTTCATCACCAATATTGATAGTTGGCTTAGTCCATTCAAAAATTAAATTGATCTTTCCTCGTCCGTGTCCCCGGCCTCGACCTCGAGTGCGTGAACTAGAAGAACCTCCACCAACTCGATGTAGGGGAGTGGTAGAAGGTTGTTGAAGCGGAGTTGTATGGCCTTCTTTTTGTGATCCTTCTGAATCTTTATCTTTGTGTGTCAAAATTTTGGTCTAGAAGACAGTCTTCTTTGGAGGCGCGTAATAGGCAGCGTCTTCATGGATACCAACTTCATGCACTGAAAATGGTTGTAGGTCTCCTTTGATGCAATTTTCTTGACCATCTTTCCGGTATTTAATTCACTGGTGTAAGGATGTTGGAACCATATTATGCTCTTGAATCCACGATCGACCCAACAGAGCATTAAAAGAGGTCTCGGTGTTGATGATATGTAATTTAACG
>NW_018241928.1:1093-1596 GCF_001263595.1 Phalaenopsis equestris
GACGGTTGTGGTCGGTGGTACCGAGCAGCAAGTCTTCGTCTGTAAAGGTTACCCCTGACTGTTCTCTCAATGAGCAAACATCATCTGAGGATGTGCTAGCCAATTGAGCTAAGCAAATTTTTTGATCAAGCAAAGCTGTAACCAGAGACTCTCTCATCTCCTTTGATAGGATCAGAGCATCGTAGATGCTTAGTCGGGCAGGCAATTTCCTAAGATGAGCTAGCACGTTCTAATCTACTTTGTATGATCCTCCAATTTTGTCTTGGTTATGTGGTTCTTCGACTGGCGGAGGTGGGGGTATCTCTTCTTCAGTTATTATCTGTTTTCCTTTGTCTGCTAGAGCTATTCTTGTTGATAACACTTTCACGCTTCTTAAGTTGACTTTTGTGACTTCTTCTTCTTGAGATATCATTATTGAATCTTCTGGTGTCTTTTCCTCTTCGTCGGTGAGATCTAAGTTGATGGCGAGCGGTGCACCATGACGCTCGAGAGTTGGCTCTTTG
>NW_018241928.1:2026-4089 GCF_001263595.1 Phalaenopsis equestris
TGCAGATTGGATCTTGTTCTGTATCTTCTTGGATGATCTACTCCATACTTCATTCCATCCTTCTTCATTATCTCTAGAAGCTTGCTTCGATGAATCCTGTATCCGATTGAGGACCCTCTTAATTTCATCCCAAGTCTTACTCCATCCATCTGTTCCGACATATGGATCAAATGGGGAGATTGATTCAATTGAAACCATGTTTATTGAACCTTTTTCAGGTTCTCTCAAATATTCCTTTAGGATTGTCATATTCTCTTACTTGAAGTTCTTCTCGAGCCACTCTTTAAAGATGAAACACTTGTCTATAGTGTGCCCAAGATCTTGGCAGTGACGATCTTCTTTTTCTTGTTCTTCATCCTGAACAATAACAGATTTTTTGGTGAAATCTTCATCTCGGGTTCAGTATGCTGTGGACTCTGAATGGAGGCTTGTTTTGATGCAGACTGTAGCTTGCTTAGTATCTTCTTGGATGATCTACTCCATACTTCATTCCATCCTTCTTCATTATCTCTAGAAGCTTGCTTCGATGAATCCTGTATCCGATTGAGGACCCTCTTAATTTCATCCCAAGTCTTACTCCATCCATCTGTTCCGACATATGGATCAAATGGGGAGATTGATTCAATTGAAACCATGTTTATTGAACCTTTTTCAGGTTCTCTCAAATATTCCTTTAGGATTGTCATATTCTCTTACTTGAAGTTCTTCTCGAGCCACTCTTTAAAGATGAAACACTTGTCTATAGTGTGCCCAAGCAACCGGTGGTACAGGCAATAATTTGGTTCATTCTTCTTATCCACCACTTCGGGGTTCTTTGGATCAGGCAGTTTGAATTCTGTTTTCTTCATCAAACTTTTGAATATTTTAGGTACAGCTTCATCTTTGAAGGAGTAAACAACTTTATGTCGCTCTAAAAGGGATACTCTTTTACCTGCTATTCGGGGTGATCCCTCCTGAGACGGTCGTTTGTTGGATTGACTGCTTTGTTTCTGAGGGTACCATGATGAAGACTGACGATGATCTTCTGCATATATTTTTATATGCTGATTTACATTGTCAACTGTTGCGAGTACCCCTGATTTCTTTTCGAATACTCTGGTTACCTTAGCCTTTTCATGTTGCTCCATGTGCTTCATTTCTTCTTGCAGACTGCTGGCTTTACTGAGTAGCTTCTCGAAGGATTTGATGGTGAGTCCCTTAAGCATGAAAGCTACTGGCCCATGAATGCTTTTAAGTAGAATCTCAATTGCTTGATGCTCCTGTAGCTGAGGTTCACATTTCATGCTAAGTTGTCTCCACCTCAAAATATAATCTACTAGAGTCTCGTTAGGATTTTGTTTTTCTACCATGAGATCTCCAATAGAAATATGATGCTACACTCCGGCAAATATTTTTACAAATAATAGTTCTAACTCGTCGAATGTCTTCACCGCTCCGTTGGGCAACTCAGCATACCAATCAAATGCTATTCCTTAGTGTAGAGCTTCGATATTCCTCGTGTTTCCACAATTTGCTCAAAAATGTACTATGTGTTGTCTGGGATTTCCAGTCCCATCAAATATCTTGAGGTTTATGGTCACAAAACCCTTGGGGAAAGATACATCATCAAACTCCTTTGGGTAAGGTCTACCCTTTAAAATTGATGCACCGCCCTTGGACTGGGCTAAGGAATCCCGTACTTGTTCAACCATTTGCTTGAACTCTTTTTCTGGCATGGCACTTAACAGAGAATCCTTCTTTTCTTCTTTGGTTGTTCTTATTTTTCTGTTGAAGTAGCCTCCCTTCTTTCATCTACGATGTGTTGTTTTTCTGGCTGGTTAATCTCCAGAGAAGCCAATCTTGGTGCTTGTGATTGCCCCTGAATGGTGGCCATGGCGGTCATAGCTGCATTCATCTATTCTATTCTTTTCTCCAGTAGAACAACTTGTTCATCCTTGAGGAGGATAACCCTACGCAGCTCATCTATGGCGTTCTCTTCAGTGTGAGGTTGAGCCTCGCACGCAGATGTGGTAGCTCTGGTTTCAATCACATGGACATCCATGAAATCTTCCTCCAAGTAATCA
>NW_018241928.1:4687-5659 GCF_001263595.1 Phalaenopsis equestris
ACATCCTTCTTTAATAGCAAGCCTTCTGAAGACTGCACTAACTCGGGTGATGGGGCTAAATTTCTTTGCCTTCTCACCATGTCCATGAGGTGATGGTAATGCAACAGCAATCTTCCGGATACTCTCATATCCATCAGTATCTGTCAGAGGATGGAATCTACTTCCTCGCAGGAGTGGTAATGCAACAGCAATCTTCAACTTGATGAGGCTCCTTCTCATCAGGTGTGTTATCAAGAGTCTGGGCTGTGATGGCCCTCCGAACTCTCCTATTGCGGTTTCTCCTTTGAGTTCGGGTCAATGGTACTGTCCTTGAGCTTGACCCAATCTCAAACATGGGTGGCGAAACAGTTAATCCTTCAGCAGATTCTTTGACTACCATCACTTCCTTTCCCTTAGCAGCAGCGGGGATAGTAGGTTTGGAGGGTGTCGCGACTGCAGCAGCTTTAACCTTCCTGCCGGCAGGGAAATCTTGAAGGCAGTTCAAACTGAGTTCTGCAGGCGGCTCTTGAACTTCCGGGGCAGCGATCTTCGTTACCATGAACGGGCTTTCCCGAAAATAACCTCGAGGACTTCAAATCCGGCTCCGAACTTGATGATGGGAGCGACGTTACGGGCGTTGCGATCTGTCGGCAGGTTGCAAGAAAAGGTCAGCATTGGATAAGCCATCGTAGCAGGCTTTAAAAAAGAAAGTTTTAGGGTTAGCTACATGGCCAAAAATCTCGTAATCCTTAGTGCAAGCACTGAAAGTAGAGGTTAGTCTATAGACTGGGCAGGTCTTAATTTACAGGTAATTTTAACATCTTTATTTAAAAGGGTATAAAATTGATTAATATTTTGAAGTGCGCGCAGCACAACACGATTTGGTTTAACTTGCGAAGCAGCAAAGCAAATGTGAGGAGTTGTGAGGAAGTTTAGGACCCAGTGCGGTACCCAATTCGTGGCAGAAAAATGCCTAGGTGGAGTTAATCCACC
>NW_018241929.1:0-3531 GCF_001263595.1 Phalaenopsis equestris
ATAATAAGTCATGAGCTAATTTCAAACTGTATATCATCTAAATAACTCAATTTGAGATAGTAGTTTCAATTTTGAGCAGGATCGAGTCTGTTCCAGGCTAAAATGGAGCCATAACTCAATTGGAGAACTCATTTCAATTTCAAGCTGGAAGGAACACAGTTCAGCTTCGAGCAAACTTGAAATCAATATAACGAGTCGTGAGTCGATCGTGCCGCACTCAGATTGCTAACTAGCATGTGATCTATAATTCTATGGCTTGTTTTTGAAAAAAAAAAAATTAATCTTTTTATTTTTCTTTTTTATTCTAAAAATATTTATTCAGAGATTTTTAGTTGCTCTTATTTTTAATATTTTAATAACAAATTAATTATTATAAATATTAAAATATTCTGAATATTTTAAAAAACAAGTATCATGGAGCTGTAGACCACTGTTGATATCGGCATAATATGTCTCAGCCACAGTGCGTAAATTAGTTTATTTGATATTTAACAACAAAATTATAAAATATTAGATAGAATTTATTTAATTTCCAATTTTAAATAAATAAAATACAAATTAATATAAATTAAACTAATCCTAAGCTTGATTATTAAACAATATGCATGTTTGGTTGAAACTAAGTAAATTTACCTGCATAGCACACAACTCTTCTGTATTTACGTATCTCACGCCTTAACTTTCATATTTACATGCATAACTCGTGAAAAATGTGCATTTCACTTTTAAAAAGGGATAATAGTGGTATCTTTTATGTGATATTAAGGATTTGAATGAAAATTACATAAGAAATATGGCTATTGTTTTATATAAAATCAAACTTCAGATCTACATTTTGGTAGCTTACATTTTGACCAAGTATTTTTACATTGAAAATATTATATTGTGGGATTTATTAATATCAGAAAATTTAGAATTATTTGTCCACATTAGTGGCCTAGAAATAACATAACACAGCTTATTTTTTAAAGCTATCATTGTGTATGTGAAGAGAATTGATATTTATAGAATTTATAGCTCATAGTGGTCCTATTATGATAGGAAAACCTAATTTTGAGTATTATTTATTACTAATGGCTATGAAATAAATCTTAGATTATAGAAATAATGATGTTATTTTAAGACAGAGACGTACTTTAGATAATATTTAAATTTACATGAAGTAGAAAAAAATATTGCATTTTTTACTTTATTGTAATGATATCTTCTATAAGTTAAATGAGCTATGCGCATTGTCGTCAACTTGGTTTGGCCCAGTCAGCCTATCTTTTTCAGCTAAGTGATATGGGAGGATAAAGAACACTTATTCCATGGCTCGGATGGGCGAACAGAGTTTAACAACGAGGAAGGGGCTTTGTATACCATGAAGGCGATTATGTTTCATTGCTGGTGCCAATGTGTTGGAAATCGCTCACCTTATATGAAAATTCTCATGAAGCAAAGATTAAAGGACAAAGTAGAGAAGAGATCAGTATGTTGACTGAAAACTCTAACTGCTCAAGGATTATCCCCATAAGATGAGCAACAAAGCATGAGGCCTTTTTTCCCTAAGGGGGAGAGTAGAGACCTGTCTTTTTTTGTCTTTCTTCCCATATAAATGGAAGGTCATATGATAGATAAAATGGATTCTTCAGAAAAAAAATGGCTCTCTAGCTCTCTCAATCTCAATAGGTGATATGTATAAAATATGATGTGGAGTTCCAATATATTTAATACATGTTTTGTATTTTTAAAATTCTTTTTGGTATATGTTGTGTATTTGTGCAATAAACAATGACAAATATTACACTTAAAAACTTTGAGCTAAGCAGAAGGCTAGTGCACTGATGCTCAAAGGTTAATTATATAGGTTGCCTCTCTAGTGTAATTTGATCCCTAAGTGGTTTTGGGCCTTAAATACCTTTAATCAAATTAGGCTTTATTGAGATGAGCTCAATTATTCTATAATTGACTCAGGCTGATTTAGGCACAATTGGATTTTGGTGACCCTTGGTGATTTCAATTTCTTAGAGCCAAATTTGATGTGTTTGGGATTCATGTCAATTTAAAAGTTAGTCGGCGTTGGAAAAGTTTTAGGTGAGACCAATGGTTGATTTTGGCGAGTCACTCTTCTCCCCTTAGATTTTGATGTGATGGGATTTTCAAAACATTTTAGGGTAAGGTGGTAGGAACCCTTCATTGGCCTAGATCTAGCCTCCTGTCTTGTGGGCTTTCCCTAGGTCAATGAGAATCCCAAGGATATTCAATGGGCCCTTAGGGGAATTCCTAGGGTTTTGAGTTCCATAGTAGAGTGTATTCACGATACTATCATCATGACTAGAAAAACGTTGGGTCTCGATAGCTTAGGATGACAAACCCATGGAATTCTGACCCGACTATCTCTACCTTAGTAAGACATGTGTACCTCTTTGTTGGAAAACTCTTTTGGGCCCGATCTCCCCTTGACCACTCGTTGATGTGGCCTCATCGACGCTAATTGCTTGTAGGTTGGCACTCGTCTAGTTAGGTCTCGAAGCATAGGGATATTTTTGTTAAGACGGTTCGATTATTTTCTAAGCCTCGTTTATCGACGGGTCGTTGCCCATTCGTGGATGTGATGGATTCACTCTCTCCCTTTTGGCTCGGTATGGGTGTTGGAGATGTCGGGATGCTCCTAGTTGAGATAATTGTATTTCTTTAGTATACTTATTTCACTAGTTATGACAAATTTTTAATCAAGGTTCTTATTATTGAGAGTTTTCTTGGATATCTCTCCTAAAATGTAATTAACCAAATAAATACGTTTTTTGGGGAGTTGCTTATTGTTTGGTTTTTTGGTTATATGGGTTGCTTATTCAAAGAATTTAGTTGTGGATATGGTTTTAAGGTGTCTTAATTCAATCTTGTTCGGACATACACTCTTGACCTATGGCGTGAAGAAGACCTTACATAAGGTCTTCACGTTCTTTATTTAATTTGTTCATCTAGTTATCTGAGTTCCCCTCTTTCTCTGAATCATCTCGATAGTTCAAGAAAAAAAAAATATTTGGAAAAGAAAATTTTAAGATGATAATCAGACGAGCTGACAACTCAAAATTTAAAAAGAACAAAATACAATTCATTTACTTTATATCTGACCACTGAAGATATTAAAATAAATTGTGATATATGACTATTGACTATAGATTAGAAGATCAAATAAGTTAACACATTTTATTTATGAAATAAAAATATTATCATTAAGAGATTGCAGTCACATAGGACAACAAAGAATCATGAGAGCATTTGCATTTTTTATGGGATTTAATTATAATGTGAGGCTTAAATACCTCTTATGTATAAAAATATAGTGTGGAATGATACTCATTGATTGCCAACAAATTTGAAAGAACTAGTGAAAGAACATAGAAATTTTAATATTCAATTCAAGTAAGATTTTTTCTTGTATCAAAAACAAAAAAAAAAAAAAAATTTTTTTTAGCCATATTTTCAAAAAGAGAAGTTCTTCTCTAAAATCAAAATATTTTCGACTAAAACACATAATTAGTAGAC
>NW_018241930.1:0-4561 GCF_001263595.1 Phalaenopsis equestris
TTAGAATTGCGAAGCCAAGCCCAATTAAAATAATTTCTATATACTCATATGGGGTACAAAATTTTACCATCAATTGAATAGCCAGAATCAATATTACAGTTAATCGGGTTATCGACATAACTCCCAGTAGAGTGACGTTGTGACGAATTACATTGGAGAAATGGCGATGACTTGATTGCTATGAAGGAAGACCGATGGTAAAGTTTGTGTGTCAGAAAATCTGATGATTGTGTGTGTCGATAGTGTTGGGTCGATGGTGATGATGGTAGTGTTATGGCATCAAAGATCTAATATTGGTCTAGCGACATCGATGGTGGTGGCTAGCCAATGATGGTCTGACGATGGCGGTGGTTCGACATCGATGGTGTTGTCTGGACAGCGGTGGTCCGATGATGGCGATGGTTTTGCCGCAATGACGGTAGTGGCTAGGAATAGGTGGTTCTGCTGCGGTAGCATTCAAATGGTGGTGATTCGGTGGCGAGGATGATGGTGGCCAGACAACGATGGTGAAGCAATTTCGGTGGTTCTACGACAACGATGGTAGTTGTCGGTTAGTGGTGTTTTTGCGACCGTGATATCCAGACGAAGGTGGTTTGGTAGTGAGGGTGATGGTGGTCAGTGGAACAGTGTCTTGATCATGGCCTGCAATGGTTGTTTGATGATGGCAGAGACTCGACGGGGGATGGCCGGTGGTTGTGATGGTTACATAGTAGCGATTCAGTAGCGACGACAGTGGTGTTGGGAAACAATAGTCTAACTATGGTGGCCACCCAAATTTGATGGTTCGACAACAAAGACAACAAAATGACGGTGGTAGCCATACAATAGTGGTCCGACAACAAAGACAACAAAATGACGATGGTTAAATGGTGATCGTGGCTAGACAGAGGTGGTCTGGCAATGGTGACAGTGGTGACCGGCTATTGGCAATCCAATGGTGGCTGACAGTAGGAATATATATTAGAAGCAAATACATTGGTATAAAACAAAATTAGAAACAAATATCTCAGTATAAACGAAATTTTAATAAGGCTTCTCTTACAAAAAGGTTTAATTTTGTGTCCCGTCTTTATCTCGCAGTCAGCATCTTGGAGAGAAGACATCTTTGTTGAACTAATAAGTGTATTAAAAAATATTTTTTTCCTAAACTATTATCTCTCTTATGAGCATCGTATCTTCTTCAATAACTTCCTTTTTGAAGAATATGAATATGACTTGCTCTTTTTTCTTTTTATTACTTTCTCTCCTTTTCTCAGAAAATGTTATTGGTAGGAGCTAGAGAATTTGTGGCCGTAGAGAAATTAACTTCGTACCATCATAAGAAAATTCATTACACAGAGATAAAAAAAGAGCTGATAGACAGGACATCAGACATTTTACATGGAAAAATTAAAAGAGTAAAAACCATTGAATCTAGCCCACTTGAAATGATCTCACTATATTTATATAGGATAAAAGGCGACGTCCAAACGGTGGTAATCCTATGGAGGAGAAGGTGGTGGCTAGGCAATGATTCTGGGTTAGCGATGACGGTGGTTTTACTACAACAACAGGATAAAAGGCGACGTCCAAACGGTGGTGATCCTATGGAGGAGAAGATAGTGGCTAGGCGATGATTTTGGGTTAGCGATGACGGTGGTTTTACTACAACAACAATAGTGGTTGGGCAGTGGTGGTTCTGCGGTGATGACATCCAGACGACGATGGTCTGGTTGCAGGGACGGTGGTTTGATGACGGTGGAGACTCGACGATGGTGTTTTGGTGGCAGTGATGGCTTGTTAGTAGTGATCCAGTAGCGATGACGGTGGTGGTTGGGTAGCAATGGTCTGATGGTGGCGGCCACCAGACATCTACCACTCGGTGGTCGTTAGGCAATAGCTAGGGATTGCTATATGCGATGGTCTAGTGGAGACAACGGTGGTGATTAATTGGTAACCAAACGATGATGGTTTTGTGGATGTAACGATGATCCGGCGTTGTAAGCAGCCTGGCGACGGTGGTCCATCGATGGTTTGACAGTGACAAACGTAGTGGTCGAGCAGTAATGATCTGGTAGCAGCGACGAAAATTTTGAGGTCCACCGCGATGAAAGTTGTGGTCCATCAGTGGCAACGTCCAGACGACAGTAGTCCCGTGGCAGCTACTGATAGTTGTTAGGAGGATGGTCCATTTATGGGAGTGGCTTGATGACGGTGGTTCGACGATGACAACAACATTGGTGGTCGACAGCTGTGGTTTGACGATGACGACAACCAAACAATGGTAGTTCGTTGGCAATGATTGCGGTGGCAGGGCAACGGTGGTCTGACGATGGTGATACCGAGATAGTGGGGGTTTGATTATGGAGACGACTCGACGGTGGTGTTCAATGATATTTATAGTGGTGATCGGACAGTGGCCATTGGCGATCCTGCCGCCCAAATAAGCCCTAAAATTTTAGTTGACTGGTCAATAGATCTCTGTACTTACAGCTTGAATTTATTTCTTATATATTTCTTATTGCATTTTAGGATTACAGAGTTTTATAATTTAAGTGAGATCCCCTGAATTGGGATCACTTTTAATTTTGATTTTTTTTTATTTTCTTATCTTATTTTATTTATATCTTACCCTAAAATAAAACATATGTAATTGTTTAGAATGCATTAAAAAATAATTTTTAAATGTTTTTTATTACTTTAAAAATAAGTTAATTTATTTTTAAAAGTAAAATTAAAAAACATACCAAAAAAATGTATTAAAAAAAGTTTTTAAAATAAACCAAAAACAAAATTTAAAAATAGAACAAAAAAATAATCCCTAACAAGCCCTAATTTCATTATTGTGAATGAAAATTAGTTTATTGACCATTATAAAAATTAAAAGATCTTTAAATTTGTCAGAAGAACAAATAGTGTGAAACCTCTCAAGTTGAATAGAGCTAAACTTTTAAGCATTAATGCTCATTTTCGTGTAAGAGTCTAATTTCTCGAGCGTGAACAACCTCCAGATTGATGACCTCCTAATATAAGTTATACTAATGCAACAAAATCGTGAATTTATTAGGCCAAAATGAACAATATCTCGATGAATGAGCAACACAATATATTTTCAAAGAGAAGACCATTCATTCCATATAAACACATACAAGAACAAGAAAAAAAAATCATTTCAGCAACGGACATTACTAATTTTATTACATCCATCACCCAAACAACCCCCATCACATTCACAAATTCTTCACAAATTTCCCCAAAACAAATAAATACAACACAATCCACTTCTCCTTCCCCCCCACTTTCCCTCACTTTCCGGGCACAAAGTTGGTGGCATAAGCCCATGCATTATTGTTCACCGGATCCGCCAGATGATCCGCCAGGTTCTCCAGCGGGCCCTTACCCGTAACGATAGCCTGCACGAAGAACCCGAAAACAGAGAACATGGCCAGCCTTCCATTTTTCAGCTCCTTCACCTTCAGCTCCGCGAAGGCCTCCGGATCTTCAGCCAGGCCCAACGGATCAAAGCTTCCCCCGGGATACAACGGATCGGTGACATCACCGAGCGGCCCACCGGCAACTCGATATCCCTCGACGGCCCCCATGAGGATGACTTGAACGGCCCATATAGCGAGGATGCTCTGCGCGTGGATCAGACTCGGGTTACCCAAATAGTCCAGCCCACCTTCACTGAAGATTTGGGCCCCGGCCTTGAACCAGACAGCTTCGCCGAATTTGACGCCGTTACGGGCCAGGAGCTCGGGGAAGACGATGCCCAAAGCTC
Organism: Phalaenopsis equestris; assembly: GCF_001263595.1. Classification (NCBI taxonomy): domain Eukaryota; kingdom Viridiplantae; phylum Streptophyta; class Magnoliopsida; order Asparagales; family Orchidaceae; genus Phalaenopsis; species Phalaenopsis equestris. Next base: position 3,761 of record NW_018241930.1, read on the forward strand.
CTAACATTGCCCATCGGGAGTGAATGACCTCCAGCTCTCTGTTCCGGGCGAAGGTCTCTGGGTCAGCGGAGAGGCCGGCGGTGTCCCACCCATAGTCGCCGGGGAATTCGCCGGTGAGATAGGAAGGGGGCTCGCCGGAGAATGGGCCGAGGTACTTGACACGGTCTGGGCCGTACCATGGGCTTCCTGAGGACTTGCTTGCAGTCTTGCGCATGGTGATGCGGGCTTCGCCGAAGAGGGCGGGGTTGGAAGGGGATAGCTTCACAGGCTTGCCGGCGAAGGAGGGGGAGGAGAGAGCCATTGCGGCTGCGGTGGCGGCCATGGTGTTAGGATTAGTAGAGCTGGGGTGATGAAGAGAATTGAGTGCAGAGAGATGGATTGAGAGTTGAGAGGGGAGGGGGGAGATGGAGAGGATTTAAAGAGAGGAGGAGAAGGGGAAGATGATCGGTGTACTTATCCGACTGTAATCTGATGCTTGAGTTTCATTGGTGGAGGAGGGGGAGGGCAGGGATTCTGTGGCTGTGGTTTTCGGGCTGATGAGGTGGAGGCTCTGCATCCACAAATTTGATCTCCCCTGATGCAGGGAATCTGAACTTATATGGATGTGGAAGTATTTGATTGGATGAAATGGTTTACTCGTCATCTCTTCCTTTGATTGGGGGTATTTTACATAAAAGTCACCAAATTTCTATCTATTTGCATAAGTAACACCTAGTTTTAAATTTTTATATTTATAACGCCCAAAATTTTCACATTACATCAAAAGTAAAATAATTTTGATACTTTAAAGGTGAAATACAG
>NW_018241931.1:0-2547 GCF_001263595.1 Phalaenopsis equestris
AGCTTCAGAGTTATATATAGTGAGAGAGAGAGAGACAAAGGGGACAACTCAGGTAATCTATTAATGGCCTCCCTTCCCGCGGTTTTTTTTAGCAACGGCTTCGAAGATCCTTAAATTACAAAAAAAAAAAAAAAAACACATGAAAATTGATCGACGTTCACGAACAGCTCTTGTTGGCTAAGAAGCTCGTGTTCGTTCGTTCGCTTAGTTAATGAGTTGAATACGAACAACATGAACAAAGATTTATTTGTTCTTGTTCGCTCATTTTGGCTCGAAATATTACTAATCAATTATGTCCGTGTGTGTTTGTATCTTTGGTTGAGTAGTATTTTTAAAAAATTTAATTAATTACAAGCTACAAAGATTTATAATTAATTAAAAGAATTAATTAGAAAAATAGAATAAAAATTATTAAATTAGATTCAAATGATGTTTTAATATAAACATTAATTTTTAAATCTTATCCCAATTCTTAACAACTTATGGCTACCTGACTAGGGTTGTCAAAATGACTCTTTGTTCGTGAATAGCTTGTGTTCAGCTCGCTAAGCAAACGAGCCGAACACGAACACACTTTTTGAGCTTGAAATATAAACGAGTTGAACACGAGCTGAGTCTGGGCTAGCTTGTGTTCGGCTCATTTACACCCCCAGTTGGAGGCTGTAACGAATCGTGATCCGACGGTTAAGATTCTTCGGCGGGCGTCGGCATTAGAAAATGTGCAAACTGAGTTGCAGAGGATCGGAGAGTTGCCGGAGTGTAAGAGAAAGCTCAACGCAGCGTTCATTCCCGCCAACTACTACGGGAATGCATGCTGTAGGAAAGCATATAACAGGAATGTAATTAATGCAATGGATCGGGTAATTAAAGGAAACAAATTAAGAATAGTATAATATAATTGTTAATTAATTCTTAAAAGTGTAAGATTTTTTTTATTTAATTCTTTCGTGGAAATCTAATGGCTACAACATAAATTGGATATCATAAATTTTAAATTTACATTTTGTTAATAATTTTTAATCTTTTTATCTGTTAAATTAAAGATATGTAGATAAAAATGAAATGAAGGATCTCAAGATGTAGGGCGGGAGAAAAATTTGCGTACGTAAGACGTATGCAGCGATGTGTACGTGAGAGAAGTTATTCAGAGGGTATTGGTGTACCTTCTAGTAACTTTCTCGCTTCTATTTTCATATATTTGTAGGTTACAGGTAGATTACATGATGTCACTGGGGATATAACGTGGATATAACCCCCTAATACCTCTGAATAACCTTCATGACGTACGCAGCGCTGCGTACGTCTTACGCACACAAATTTTTCTCGTAGGGCGGGTGATATATATACAACTCAATTCTTTTTTGTTTGAATATCTGACATCCATAATCATCCTTTCCAAAAAGAAAATCTACAAAATTGTCATTTGGCAGGTACTTGGAAGGATAAATTCGTAATATATCTGTCATATTAGTTGACTGATGCTCTTGATAATACTTTTGGCCCAAAGGCAATGTACAAATTTATCCTTAACAAAGGTATATCATGCTTGAATAATTTTAGGATAAAATTTTGGGCCAAATAATCTCATTCATATTCCTTTTATAACTTTGGAAAGAAAGCTCGTGGACCCGAGATTTAATCCAAATTATGATATTCTTTATTTCAATATATATATATATATATAAATTGTTCAGCGGGAAGAAACACAAATTAATATGGTTCCAATTTAAAAGCAAATATCATTGAATAAAAAACAAGAGATAATGGGTGCCATAATTAGAAGGAAAATGAAGGCGTAGAAAGTGACATGGACAACAAACGTGCCTGTGGCTTTCAGTGTTCAAACGAAAAGACACTTACACATGTCTACATTTATTAGACGATTCATTTTGCTTTTATAGAGTAATTCAACAATTACCTGTTAATACAAAGAGACAAAACAGAACTAATTTGGTTTTTAGTAGTTTATCATGTAGATCGAACAAAGAAGACGGTAATTTGCTTTCCTCAATAAAATGCCAATCAATGCAGAAACATGTTAATAGCATATTGTATAATAATAAATGACTATGGAGTCGCAGAACACGAGAAATTCAACAATTACCCGTTAATACACTAAACTCATAGAGAACAAACAAACTAATTTGATTTTTAGTAGTTTATCGTGTAGATCGAACAAATGAGACAGTAGATAATTTGTTTCCCACAATAACGTGCCACTCTATGCAGAAACATCTCTCCTTCTCACCAGCACATAAAAGTAGCGGGCATAAAGCTGGAAACCGGACACTGAGGTTGAGGGAAAAAGAATGTGTCAAGGTTATACAGAGGGTACAGAGAGGTTATATCTGCCTTATACCCTCTATAACCTCCTCATAATCTATTTGTAACATATCTGTAACTTACAAATATATGAAAACAAAATCGTGAAACTTAATAGAAGATACAAATATGTTACATGAAAGTTACAGAAGATATAATGCGGATATAACCCCCCGTACCTTATGTCTAACCCTGACATACGCAGCGCTGCGTACGTCTTACGTA
>NW_018241932.1:0-362 GCF_001263595.1 Phalaenopsis equestris
GTTATCATATTATTAATTGTTATTTTAATAATCATATTCTTAATTGTAGTAGTCATGTTGCTCGTTGTTTAGTTATACATCTATATTTATTTTATAATTTTATGCACTGGATATTTCCTTTCAAATATGGAACGTACTTGTATGAACAGTTCTATCGCAAACTAAACTACAATAAAAGACATAATATTCATTTATCTAGAAATAACTGCAGCATTGTTGTTTTCAAATTGCAAAAAATAAAAACAGTCGGCTTATCGTCAACAGCTGCTTCGCAGCAGCTTATTAATAAACTGCAGCCACCCAAAACAACCCTTAAACTTAAATTTTTATATATATGCCACTTATGAATGCATGAAAAAGTG
>NW_018241933.1:0-415 GCF_001263595.1 Phalaenopsis equestris
AACTCCCACAATGATATCTAGAAATGTGTTCTGATCATTTTTGCCAAAAATTTGATTCCACAGAATGATTCAAAAAAGATCATTTTTCAATCATTTGATGTTTCTAGACCTTATAATGCCTTGTGAACTTATATATAGGCAAAATTATCAAAAATATATAGGCAAAATTATATAGGCAAAATTATCAAAAAAACATCCAAATTTGAACTTGTGAAATACATTACTTTATTATGCAAAAAGAAATCATAACATAAACGTAACCTAATCCGAAAACTCACCAGATACCGAGCAACTACTAGCAGTCTGGGAATATGAGCACCACACTATTCAAGTAAACCTAAGGCTGAATGGTGCGAAACGTTGAATGTAATAGTTATTATTAAGAAATTTAAGCCAAAAAAGGGCACACCAATGC
>NW_018241934.1:0-399 GCF_001263595.1 Phalaenopsis equestris
TTCCAGCAAACCTAAGATCATTAAATTTTGAGGTTCTTAAGACCCAAATTCTTAAAAAATTATCTACTTCAAGGGAATCATCATGGACTGTCTGATCAAGTGGTTCGAAAGTTATGCCCCAAAAGACCAAAATGACCCTGTCCAAAAAGTCATAGATAAACCTCCCTCTCTTCACTTAGAGGGCATGAGAAGAAGAGAAGAAAAATTTAAGTTCTAGAGCTTGTTTTGGAAAGAAAAGCCGATGAGTAAACACCAACCTTCATTGTCGTCAATCACCGTCGACCACCAGCCTTCATAGCCACTGACCACTATTGACCACCTCCCATCATTAACACTCATCGTCGCCGACCACCAGCTATCATCAACCATAACTTGTAATTGTTGTAGTCAGACTATGCC
>NW_018241935.1:0-1031 GCF_001263595.1 Phalaenopsis equestris
ATTTTCTATATGTCTGGATATTTTTTTGGTTAAAACAAATAAATACTATTATAATTTTATTGCATATTTTTTTGTAGCATTTTTTTATACTCCTATCCTTTGGATCACTCAAATATTTAAGTCCTATTTTGACTTGGATTTTTTGGAAACTCTTAATGATTCCTCGGGAGAATTTGAACATTAGTATAGTTTGATTATGTTATGAATTTTTGGTCTATAATGATTTTTTGTGTTGAGGTGCAACTTTGTTGGTAAACTAAATCCTATTCGACAATATGTTCTCTTACTCTTACTTTGTACGAGATTTTTGTGTTATTGGTTTGGAGGTTTGGTCATTCATTGTTTTTTAATTATTCAGTTTTATATTTTTGTTATACATTGTTACTTTGCTCATTGATAAAAAAATTTAGTCTTCTACGATTTTGTTATGACAGGACTTCTTTTAAGATTGTATTAGGATGATGATTGTTCTTTTTGTCACTTGAATTTTTTGCTTCAATCACTTTGACATCACCAATAATGATTATGCTTACTCTTTCCTTCTAACGACCTAATTTTTATGTAATCTTACACATTAACTTTGCAACTTACTCCTTTAAAATTTATTTCCTATATTTCCCTCTTATAATATCACTTCTAAATTTTTTTATCAAAAGTTTGGCTTTTTTTTATGGAACTTAGATTTTCTTTTTTCTAATGAAAATTCTAGGTGAGGCCCAAATCAACCTTCCAAAAAGTTACAACACATATATAATTAGTAAATATCTAAAAAATAATTAGTGTCACATTCATTAATAAATTTCTACAATTAACTGAGAGACAAACTAATTGGATCCATTAATTATTAAATTGGAGTATTGTACATCAAGAAAGAATTTTACTTTATTTTAGTAAATCATCGACACTATTGCTCTAAAATTTGAAGGTTATGAAATAATTTATGATACATAATAGGAACTCAATTTTACATGAAATCTTAAAAGACAAATATTCAAATTTTTTAGAATTTTTTTATTACTATTCTAAGGTTG
>NW_018241936.1:0-459 GCF_001263595.1 Phalaenopsis equestris
AAACTCATGTGGTAGAAGTAAATTATCTTTTTTCTCCTTGCTTATATTCATGTTTTACATTGTTATATATGTAAAAATCAAGTTTGGGGTGTGGGGGGTGATAAAATATTTTTAAAACTTAAATTTATTTGTCCTCAATTACTTGTATTTCAAAATTATTATGATTTAATATAAATTTGAGGTATGTGGTGTTAATTTAAAACTATTGCAATTTGGAGTATAAAACATAATATTTTTATTTTTTATTCTATGTAAATAAGTCTAGACCAGTGTCTAGTAAACTTAGAGTTTAACTAGTAGAAAATGGGTTGACCTTTTATTTTACAAAGAGTTATATATTTGTTAACTTAAGTATTCTTAGATATACACTTCATGAAAATTTAATCTCCAATAAAATTTTAAATTTTAATTATTGCATATTTCCTTTGAAAATTTTTAAAAACATTGAAAGAGTGTGAT
>NW_018241936.1:4288-5202 GCF_001263595.1 Phalaenopsis equestris
GGTGTTGAAGTGTAGATGTTAGCCCTCATGCAAGGGGAAAGTGGGAGCTCCGAAGTGAGAGCCGGTATCCTTCCAGCCTAGTTGCAGATTCAGTAACCAAGCATAGGATTAGTCAATGTTCTTTATGTCTGGTCCAAAGGGTAAAGAATATGTATGCTTCTATTTGGCACAATACAATTTTAACTAATTCAAGTTATCCATTCACATAAATTTCTTGAGAAGGAGAAGGATGCTTTCTTATATATTGAACTTCACATTAGAGACTTTATTAGTAGAATTAGGTAATTAAGAGTTTATTAAAATTATATTTTTATTTCAATTGCCTATTAGTGACAAATATGTAATTTGAACTATATTTTTGTAATTAAGTATTGATTTTTTAAATCCTAGTTCGTAGCCTCTAATATTACTTCATGTGGGATCGATATCCAGACTCCATTAGAGCCTGTATTAATTGAACGATACATATACTTGCTTTGATAAGTGTGTCTTCGTAATTATTGAATATTTTATACGCATCTTTATCAAATCTATAACCGTTATCAAAACTTCTAGCAGTAGTATCAAATTCTTGTATTTTTAAGCATATATAAAGTCGTTGTCAAAAAGCTAATTGTTGTGTTGTATTTCATATTGTAGTGTTTGTAAACACAAGCTTATTGGATTTGCATCATTTTAAAAGATGATTTGAGGTGTCTCTATCATGAATTATGAGTAATTCCTTTTTACCTTTCTCTTGTAATGAATAAGTTGGATGTGTAGAATTGTATAATTCTTTTAGAATTTGTTTTAAATCTCTGATGTGAGGAGTATTCAGTTATGCTTAATTTGCTTTTCATTCTGGGCAAATGATTAATCAAAACATGTTGTGATACATATTGATTCAGGAGAGCTATGGAGGAATGATTAGAGTA
>NW_018241937.1:0-821 GCF_001263595.1 Phalaenopsis equestris
TTAATCATCATTAATCACCATCCGAAACATTTTTTAGTCATTTACATTAATAAAAAGGAAATAAATAAATTAATTGAAGCCTTCTTCCTGTAGAGCACTCACAGCACTGTGGACTGCATGAATAATCATCTTTTTTACCTGCCCAAAATCATAACATAACAATTAGAAGCTTAAATACAACAATATATACATTCATACATACATATATATACATATCGTCAAACTAAAATACAGCAAAACGAAAAAAAATTAATTTCAAACACGTAAGAATTTTATGGAGACATGCCAAGCTCGAGTTCAGCTCGTTTGGCAAACTATAAGCTCGAGCTCAAACTCAGCTCATATTGATAGCAACTGACTCATGAGCTTGAACTAAAAACTCAATTTTCAGGAGGGGTCGTTGGAGTTATAGGTGGCCGGACAAGGAGGAGGAGGAAGAGGGAGCTCACCAATTGTGCCAACTTGATGTAAAGTAATTGAATCCTCAAAAAAACAAAGAAGATTTATATACATACGGCTCTTTTTATATATTTACATATCTAACAGTCAAACATCAAAATAAAGATATTAGATTAATAAAATCTTCTCACTTGGGACAACGCCATGAAGTTGGGATATGCTTAATTGACAATAAAATTTAGTGATAACCACACACAGGCCATCCGAAACATTGATATTTACACACTAACCACTCAAGTGATTTTTTTGAACTACGGAACCGATGCATTTGCGTGTGTCGTAATCAAACTATTGAGAATTTGAAAAAAAAAGGAAAATATGGGCATGGGTTTTACAATGAAATTTGATATTTGAGTGAGAAT
>NW_018241938.1:0-3139 GCF_001263595.1 Phalaenopsis equestris
AAGAAAGATATGTTGTTGTAGATCTGTTTGGCCTCTTAAGGCTATTTTTTTCCTGTTCATCCCTGTCATGCTGCCTACGGTATTAGCTTCAAGCTCCTTATTGAAGTAGCAGTTCTAAGGTCTAAAGTTCAAAAGGTTTTACCATGTGTATATTTCAATACTTATGTTTTGTTGTTATTCAAGCATTATGGGGGGGGGGGGTAAGGGTGTTTTTAGAATACCACCGATTAGAATCCCACAGTCCCCTCATTTTGGTACCACTATTTTCTTTTAAATTTACTTAGTCGAAAGGAGTTTTTAAGCTCATTTAAACTGGAGAGATCTCATTAAAAATCGTGGGTTATCTCATCTGAGGGACTCTCATAAATTCAAAGGACGTATTATGTTTGTTTTATTGTTTTGAAAATGTAGTTTAAGTTTAATTTTAAATAAAATCTATCTTAATTTAAAAAAAAATTAATTTGATTTCTAAAAAACTATCTCAACCAAGTATGCATAATGCATTAAAATGGTAATAAATTGCAAGAATAAAATGACATTAAAAAAAACTATAAATGCGTACCAATCATCTTCTCGTTGTTCCCGCTAAAATGTTAGCATCCATAATCAAGTATATACTGCAAAGTAAAATTAAGAGTAACTATTAAGTGGTAGTGAAGCCTCAATGTTTTAAATTCCAAAGAAACCACAATTCATAATTTTGTCAGTCCCAAGGGTTTTAAGGATGATTTTCTGGAACAAAGCAAAATGAGTTCAATTATTCTTCAAAATGTCCAAAAGAATATAAAAGTATTTAACAAATAACCCTAAACAACTTTTAAGAATCCTTTAGACTATCTTGAGTTCATTTGAACTTATTATATTGTTGAATAGATCATCCTAGGGTTTTTTAGGTTTAAACTGCACCTAGTTCCTTATCTCAATTAACCCATGAGAAAGAGGGCAAGCAAGTTTGAGCTTGTAGTGTTTGAGGGAGGTTCATTATGGTTCCATTTCCAACTAATCCTTAAGCATCCTTGGATTGAACTAAGCTCACTACAGAGCTCAAAAGACACCGTGGTAGATGTGTAATTTGGAAGAAAGAGGTCAAATTAATAATAATTAATTAGAAGATCAAACTATGACTTATCTATTGGTTTGGAAATTCTAAATTGGTGAGCTATTGACTTCCTAACTTATATCTCAAACATTTAACCATTCAAATGAATTCATCTTCTAATGTTCAACATTGGGATAATTACAATTATACCCTTATTCCTTAGATATTGTGTTAATTGGTTGTTACCTGTTGCCCTCATGTCTCAACCACTTTAGGATGTTACTTAGGATAAAAATATTGCCCATAAAGCTTTTAAACCATCCAAAACTTATAATCAGGGTGAAAGGGTGGAAACTATAATTTTTCCCCCAAGGTGATTAATACTTAATTTTCTGTGATTTAAATAAATTTTAGAGTATTTAATTAATTTAAAACTAAATGTAAGTCAAATATTTGTTTGTTCCACATAATTCGCCTCTGTTCACTAAGCATAGCAGTTGTTTTATTTTATTTTTATGATTTTATACACCAAGTTATGAATTTTCTAAGTTTTTGAATTAATTTAAATAAAAAATAGGCTATTTTTCTATTTATTCACATCGACGCCATGTTTCCTTGGTATCTCTGAGCTTTCCATGCATTTGCGTGCAACTGGATGCTGCCTTTTGAGTCAGGTGTCATGCGTCCCGCCCTTACCACTCCATCTATTCATTCGACATGATCTGATCCGTCCGTCCAAAATACGTTACCGGACGACTCCTGGTCATCGTCCCCAAATGACCTAACCTCTTAATCGTTCTTTTTCTAACCCTAATTTCTCCCTAGATTCTCAACCAAATCAAGTAGGGTTTGTTTCTACATTTGCATCTGACTGAGACAAAGACATCTATATGGCCCCATTAGTACCAATTGATGGGTGAAACCTACTCTCTTCCAGAAGTAGAGAGGTTTCAAGCAATCTGAGTTCCTCCTGGTGAGGAATCTCATCAACAGATACCTTCTCTGGAACTCGGGCTTTAGTAGCCCTCTAAATCCTTCAACTATGATTTCTTCTTTGTGACCTAGTTAATGGTAGGGACTTTGAACTAGATCTGATTTCTAATACTGATGGCAGGGCGATAAATTCGTTAACTGCATCTTCAACAATAATAACTTCCTTTCCTTTCACAAACGGCACGGTAGGCACAGTGATAGTGAATCTAATGGCAGTAGGTGTAACAAATCTTGAGCGGACATATGAGGGAACAACAGACTTAACGAGTGTCAGAGGTAGAGTGTCAGGGGTAGCAGTAGTTTTCACCTTCTTACAGGAAGGGAAATCTTGTGGACAGTTTGAGTTAAACTTGACCGACAACTCCTATACTTCCGGAGTGATGACTTTCATGACAACAAATGGGACCATTCCAAGTGCGACCTTGAGTTCGTCAAATCTAACTCCAAACTTGATGGTGGGGGCGACATTATGGGCATTGCGACTAGTCGGCTAGTTGCAAGAGAAAGTGAGCATCGGGAACGCCATTGTAATAGCTTCAAAAAGAAAGTTCTAAGGTTAATATTTAGCCAATATCATGTAATTCTAGTGCTAACACTAAAAATTAACAAGGGTCTCTTTGTGGATTGGGCAAGTCTTTCTTATTTTTATTTAATTTTAGTTTGTGAAGATTTTAAGATTTAGTAATGTAGATTAAAAGTAGGAGAACTTAATTAATTAAACAGGAAATGTTAAAAGGAAAAAAAAATGCAACAATTTGATTTAATTTGCAAAGCAGAAAACCAAAGCCAAAAAGATACCATGAGAAAAGTAAAGTTTAGGACCCAGTGCGGGACCACGGGACCAACTTCACAACTCACATTACCCAGGTAGAACTAATTCACCAAGGTACCTATCGGGGGTCTGATCACATTTTTTATATGCAAATATTTATTAAGTTGACACCACTACTTGAAGATTTTAATCCCCGGCAAAGGTGCGAAAAACTTGATGTGCCCCAAGTGTGTGTTATTTTTATGTGTTTTATATCAATTTAATTCCCCTAAGACGACGTCAAAAACTTGACCCAACCCAAAGTTACGCAGTAATTTATCTTTCAAATATATGAC